>NC_061106.1:28545238-28555238 GCF_015104395.2 Macrobrachium nipponense
ATAGCTAGCCGGATTGCAACCCTAAAGGAAACAGCCCCGTACGTAAAAAGAAATACAGAAGAAAAAACGTTAAGAAATGATAAATATAAAAAGGAAGATAAATATCGGCGATAAAGGAAGAAGATCGAACCGATAAACTGTGGAATGAGGCAAATTGATATTTTTTTTTATTTTTTATTTTTTTTTTTTGGTGGAAAATGGTGGGGATCTAAATGGAAAGGTATGAAGTGCAATAGAATAATATCAAGCTATGTAGGTACGGGCCGTTGAGTGACAACAGTATCTCAAAAAATTCCTTTCAGTGAGCATACATTCAGGTAAGTATGAGCAGTATAGAATTTCCATTTCTTCTTGTAGACGAAATTGATAGATGGAACTAGAAAATAATAAAAATAAAAGTTAGTTTTTATTATTATTTTTATTTTTTATCCTGAGAAGTAAATTAGATAAGCAGGTGCTCCATAGCTCGATCAACGTTTCAGTATGGATGAACCATACATAAAAAAAAATAATGAAAGACTAACAGATGGAAAATAATAAATTAGATGTGAATTATAGATCAAAATGGAGAAAGATGCTCGCTTGTCTTCGAAAACACTTGGTTTCCATTGATCTCGTGAGCTTTTATTTCAATTTTATAGATTTTCCCTGACAAGTGCGGATTCCCTTGGAATCTGAGTAAGGTAACTTTAACATCAAAGTCCAGAATCAGCGACATCTATCGTAATCAGCTTCCAAAGACGCACTACTCATCATAAGGCGGGTGAACAGGTGAGCTCTCGTTGAGGCCATACTCTGTACCCAAGCAAGTGCACTAAACACGTGGCTCTCTTTGAAAGCTGCATTCATTACTTTTTTTCTGTCTGCCAAAGCAAGCTTTCGACAGAATAACCAGCGTTTCGTAAGTCAAGTAAAAGAAGAAGAAAAAAAAAAACTCGTAAGCATGATGCGTTATTTTCAGTAAAACCGTTTGAACAACTATTACTCCCGCGGCACCCTCCTTCCACCTCTCTCTCTCTCTTCTCTCTCTCTCTCTCTCTCTCTCATTACTTTGAAACTATTTATTTTGGTGTAATAGTTACTGTTTTAAGGAATCATTTTTGAGAACTGCAGCTCGCGGACTATAAAAGTCGATGGTGTAAGTTAAAACAATCATATATCTGGGAAAACGAAATATAAATTTTGATTAAGCGTCAGTTTGCTAAGGAGCTAACATGAGTCTATAATCTAATCACTTTTGATCTCGGATTTCTCAATCCAGATCCCGTCCAACCTCCTAACTTAAAATAGAAAGCGCCGTCGTGTGTAGGACTCGTCTTTGGCATTCCAAAGATGTTGACCACCCGCTGTCGCATGCAGCCTTCTGGATTAGGAAAAGATTTGACTTATCAAGCACGAATATTTAATCGACGTCTGGTGAAATCACGACCGAAGTTACTGTTCATGTTTACAGTTCATCGACTGAGGTTTAAACTTGTGTGATACACATAAGTAAGTTTCGAGCAATCGATAAATTAGGATGTTACCCTTTTCGTCCGTTTGGGTCCAGATGAAGGACAATCGGCCGTCTCAGATAGCGAGAGGATTGATAAACGAGCAGAAAGTATGATAATCGATAAAACCTTGAAGAGAAGAATGCAAGGAACTGAGAAATTCATGAGGTTGACGACATATTGATTCACAGATTAACTTCAATGAGGATTATCCAAGGAGTGAGATGAATATTGTTAACTGTAAAACTGACACCTATACGTTTTACCGTCATGAACTGTCCTTTGCATATTAATGTTTCAAATTATTATAATGACTATTAATAGTTATTCTAACTATATTCATCCTAAACCGAATAACAGCTAACCTTCTTCAGCAAAATTAGATTATTGTGTCATACAGAAAGGTCAGTTCGCTTTCCGTTCATCTACGGGATATTTGAAATGTTAAACCTGGAACACCAGCCGTCCCAGTCAAGAAATACCCGCCATTTCTCTCACTTATTTTTCAAAACAAATATATCTCTCTCTCATAAAGTAATTTTACATTAAATCTAATTAAAAATCGAATATATTACTTTATATTAATTCAATTTTGAGTGAAATCCTTCATTGTGAGTTCATCAAGGAGAACTGGTGTTTTGTTACGTGATTTTAGCGCAGGCAAAGACAAGGAAAAGGGCAAATGGCCAAAAGTGAGCTCGATATAGAGACGCATCACTATCCAAACGTGCCTCTTGCTGCAAACCTGTTCGTTACCTACTGTAGAGAGAACATCTCTATGGAAATCGACTAAATGAAGCTGGAATAATTTGTAACATAACTGCAGAATTTTATTAATTGCTTCATGAATATTAAATGTCCTAATTATGAAACATGGCCGTCAATTCCCTAGGAATCGGGCGGTGAATAAAACAAACCTCATTTCGGAAAAGAACTGCATCACTACTCCCTTTAATAGACTTTCATTAGCAATTCAGAGACATGTCCTGTTTCTAAAGATTCAGGATCGCATTATTGGGGGCAGGAGGCACGACTTCTGGTGGCACATTATTCGACGTGACTATTTCTACGTGTGTTCTCTGTCTTCCCGAGCGTCGCTGTGTCCTCAAGACTGAGTTCCTGGTTCCTATAAAAGCGCGCACTCCACAAATAGTTGCGGGCACACTACACTGTTTATGAGGTGCAAAGCTTTATTCCCTTAATTGTTTACTTTACTCATTATTTAGTTTAACTTTACTTTAATCTACTTCAAAATGTTTATTTTAGTTCATGTCTGTTATCCCTTTTTTGTAACCAAATCAACCCCCAAAAATTACAGATATTTCTAAAATTAGATACAATCCAATATTTCTACTTTACTCTCAGATGTCTTCTTCTTCGTTTTCCTTTGTTCTATTTTACGGACGCCAACTCTAGACATTATATCTAAACTGGCGCTCAATGTTCTTAGAAGATCCTATCGAGGGGATACTGTTCTCTCCAGTACCTACTACACAAAACGTGGGTCAAGAGAGATTTATTGAACAAAAAATTTATATTTTATCATGACTGTTATACTTAGAAAGTAGTATAAAAGAGGTCTTTCACGTGTATATTTCGTGTCACAAAATATGAAATACTGTCTGTGGCAGACGGAACATAAGGTGATTTATAATATCGTAGGTCTAATTGATATGCTCGTATTGAAACTTTGACTCGAAAAAAAAAAAAATTTTGTCTCCATGGACTTGACTTTCTGTTTAATTCTTAGCTGAAATATATTATTCACTTAGTCATCATGAATGACAGTAACATATTCTATCGTTACTTTCCTGAACTTCCTATTCAAAACCGATGTATTTTCCCATTCTAAAATGTGTGTGTGTGATAGTGAATAAATGATTAAGGTAAAGAACCGAATGCTCTTTGGTAGTATATTTCAGTCGAAAGAGAGTAACTACTCCAACGCCTCGCTTATCTACTCTCTGGGTCCTCGTCACCTTCTTTTAACATTACTTCGTTACTTGGGCGCTGCCTGCCTTTCCATTCTCTTTATATGGCCTCCAATTATCAGTTCACCGGATCAAGAAGTTTTATTTGTTATCATGATGTTCGCCGTCGTGGGTGGGAAAACTAAATGCTCCTAGATTAGATTCACATCAACCGTTCATGTGATGTCTAGGCCCGTCCCTTACGACGCTCCTGATTGGCTGTTGATAAGCCAATCATAGGACTAGAAACTCTGTCTCTCTCGAGAGTTAACATAGGCAGGATGTATGTTCCATCTCTTTTGAAAGACGTATCCCTCAGGAGAGGTGGAATATATATCCTGCCTTTGGGAACTCTCGAGAGAGACTGGGAGTTTCCAGCCCTGTGACTGGCTTATCAACAGCCAATCAGGAGCGTTGTAAGGGACGAGCCTAGACATCACACGCACGGTTGATGTGAATCTACTATAGCTGATAAAACAAACCCCAACTTGACCATTCAAACGACTACTCTTTTGATGAAGGGGTTGACAATATTCGCTGCAAACCGGAATGTTATACCCTTGGATAGTTTTGTTTATCAGTTTGAAACCGAGATACGTCTACCATATCTAAATGTGCTGGGCCTAAATGATTCGTCTGCCAGGCCTTTCAAGTGTAAGGCTTTTAAAATGGCCAACAGTTAAAACAGCCTCCCTGGCCTAATAGATTTACGAAATGCGAATATATTTTAACTTGTTCTGATCGTAATAAATGTTTCATGAAGCAGGATTTCGTTTACTAGAGTATTGTTGCAGGAAAGACGTGGCAAGTCGCACATATCTTCCCTATTGAAAACCATAACACTGGTGTGTCTTTTATAGCCAACATCTAGAGAAGTAGAGAGTGTTAACCAATATTCCCGGCTACAAAACCCCATAAGAAACTACGAGCCAGAACCTCGATTCGCCTGTTGATAGAGAGCCGTTAATACATAGTACTAGTAAAAGTATGTTGCACAAAATAATGAGAAAACTTTACGCAAATAACGATTCATTTAATCTTTTTATTTGTTTATCTGTTTATTGAATTTTTTTCCTTTTTTGATAGGTGGGATCTCTTATTTCTGTATTTCACTTTACTTCCTCTTAATTCTTCCTGATGAAGACCAAATTCTTTGAAAGCGTGAATTTCAAGTCAGTGGCCCCTGTTCCATCAGAATAGGCTTCAACCTCTGAATGATAATAATAATAATTTACCTTCCGTTAGTTTCTGGCGATTAGAAATTAATTGCTCGATATAATGTGGTTCGGGTCCCACAATAAACTGTAGTTCCCGCTGCTAGGTAACCAATTGAATCCTGTCCACGTAAGAATATCTAATTGGTGGTGTGGTTAGAGTAAAATATACTTAACCACAAGGTAAAACAAAAATCGATCGCCCAGACACTGGGGCGAGATCCTACGTCAGAGAAAACAAGAATGGAAACCCAATCGTAAGCAAATGGAGAATGAAAGGCAATGCCCGGGAAGGTATTCAGTGTCATCAAAGAGCAGAGGAGATAAGGGTGAGGGGAGGACCCTAGACAAGCCTTTCATTCTTGCAAAAGCCAATCACCAGAGACCCAACTCTACATGTCGATGTAAAAGCGATGTTTGTCAGGCAACGAAATGAATGCCTTATGAAAATCATAAGGAATAAATGTTCTAGGGATATGTAAAATAAGATATCCGTAAAATGATTTGTTCTCCCAAAGCTAATAAAGGAATAGCACTGACTCCCAAGCACCTAATGCTCGTCAGCCAGCGACGATCATGACTGCTTTTGCTTGGACGAATTTCGGGTGATCCGAGATGATATCACGTGATACGCGAAAGGAATTAAGTATTTGCTTGCGCTAACCTAAATTCGTTTTTCTGAGTGACAGACTAAATATAATCTCACGAGAAGGACTTTAAAACCAAGATGCTAAGATTGGGAAAGACCTTCGGTAATTCAGCCTAAATATTTAGATACAAATAACGACATTGTGGGGTAGAGTAAGTTTTCCGTCAGGATGATTAGATCAACCATTTAGAAAAGCTCGTATATTTCCAGTTTGGTTTTAGGTTATCTGCAGCTTCTCTTTCTATGGTTGGTTATGATATAAATAGGAACGGGATTAAACTGAGACTCGGACTTTTGTGTTTTGTGTGTGTGAGAGAGAGAGAGAGAGAGAGAGAGAGAGAGAGAGAGAGAGAGAGAGAGAGAGAGAGAAAGGACGAGGTAATTTGTTCAATATCAAAAAGTCTTAAAACCATATTTATCCAAAAACAGCTTTAAAACTGTTTTTATTTTTTTCAAATCAACTTTACCCGAATTTGAACAGATTAGTGATTAGTAAAGCACTCACCGAGTAATGTTACACGCACTCGATTGGTGCTGAATACTCAAGAGAAGCAAATTAGTGCATGCAACATGCTCTCATTCGCGCCTTCGAAATAACACACTCTTGTGTCAATGTTGAACGTCCGGTCAGGAAAGACGTGTCATCAGAAACGGCATTGTTTTCTTATCAACCAAAGGTTTCGTCTCAGACTTCTAGTATTCTATTGGCATGGTGGCGTCTATCTTGACGGTGGGTCCCAGAGTACGAGCTTCCTCCTGGATAAGCTGCAATTGATTACCGAAGGACTCCTCATCACTGGTAAGGCGGTTGACTGATGACAGTACTCAGTATTCTCCAACATGACTGCTTGCTACAGAGGTTTCTCTGATGACAGTTCTGCACTATCTTGAAGACAGGAAACTTTATACAAGGCCCTGGTTAATTCTGTGTAGAGAGAACTGTACAGGTTATTGCTATAATGATCCTTGCAAAGCCATTAAACTTTTCTTAAGATTTCCGAGAGGGTTCAACCCTCCAGGCCAGCCTAACGATGACAGGGTTCTCTGAAAATGACACTTTCCATTGACTGGGTGCAGTCAAGTCAAAAGCGTATTCTTCAGTGCCCAGTAGAGCAAAGAATGACGGAAGACCACTTCTTTCTGCTACTTTCTTGTCGTCCAAGTTTCAACCACTTGCTGCGGCCGCCTGGAACTCCCTAAACAAGGTCTAGACCTTGTTCTTAAATGCGCGGCATTCGTTTTCGGCGCTCATAGTCCTTCGCGCTGTTGCCTTGCTCTGGGATATACTGCAGTGAGAGTAGCTTGAGAAGACAGTCAAGAT
Organism: Macrobrachium nipponense; assembly: GCF_015104395.2. Lineage (NCBI taxonomy): Eukaryota > Metazoa > Arthropoda > Malacostraca > Decapoda > Palaemonidae > Macrobrachium > Macrobrachium nipponense. The sequence goes on from NC_061106.1 coordinate 28,551,886, forward strand.
GAAAATAAGAGTACGAGACCAGAAATAGTATATGTATAATGATTGGAGCCATAGTAGGTCTCATAAGCTCCTTCATATTCAAGGGATGAAAAGGAAGATCGTTTTCAGGATACTACTGAAAAAAGGATTATTAAGATGAATAAAGAGATTTGTTTTAATTTCTTCCCGCTTATAGGGCATTGATTACGCCTTGATTTTTTTATTTAAAGAATAAAAGAGCAAAGATTTTGGCAGCAAAAAAATGTCAGTTCATTTCAAATTAAACACTGCAATTGTACAGAATGGAAAAAAATGACAATCTCTTGTGCGCAAGAAAAGGAAAAGGACGCGAAATATAAATAAGACTTACAAACAGGCTGTAGCTTCCTGCCACCACAATATATAATAGATATGATATATATATATATATATATATATAGATATATATTATATATATATCTATATATATATATAATATATATATATATGATATACATAGATGTACGACGCTACATCTATGTAAAAGTGTGTGTGTGTAATAGCTATACTACGCACGTACATGCACACTTTTGGAAAAGTGTGCCCGTATGTATGTAAAGGCATATTCTAGCTGAGTGAGGAGATTTTCGAGCTTTTCCAGTATAGAACAATGTAATCTTCTACCTTCACTTCTTCTTTATCCCTTCACAAAGTCGTTTCCTTCCAATAGCTTTGTAGGACATTTTTATCTTAATCCTGTAGTTGGAGAGTGAATACCCTCCCGTTTCACGGTAATCAATAACCGGGAACAAGGACTGATCGGTAGTCTGTTCCGGAGTGATGTCTTGGTAAGTTGATTAGCATTAGTTATATGGGTCCCTGTTACATGAACATGGTCCCTCCACCTACGTATCTGTCTGTCTGTCTTCGACAGAACATTTTAGAATCTGCAGTTTTGATCGTGTTACTATACTGCTGTATATTTACGTAAGTAAAGAAATGATTCCTCAGGGTATGTCTTACATGAATATAAATACATCTTTTGAAGTATTGAATTTTTTTAAACCATTTCAATAATATTATCAGAGAAAATTTGAACTGAGGAGAAAAGTGAGTTCTTTTATGCAATGCAGTGTGGAACTTTTACGATTTATGACGAGATGGAAATATTTCTGAGCAAATATTACAAATTATGATTAAGAGGAAACTTACGTAGGAATGCCCATATGGCGAATGAATGGTTTGTAAAAAAAAAAAAAAAAAATAGGCTTGAGGGAAAAAAATCCTGATATTTTACGGGCGAAGACTGCGGAGTGACGACGTAGTATGTGAGCAAAGAAAGGAGACCGCGAACGGAATGGCTCTATCTCCAATTAACAAAGTTGATTGGTGGCAGGAATATTTAGGGAAACTTGCGAAAGAGGCAGAATGAATATAGATGATGAAAACCGAAGGAAAACGCCACCAAGAGATATAGAAATAAAAGTGATAAAAGCCGTAAGAAATTATATGATAGCATTTCTACGGAATTCGTCTCTGCGCTAAGCAACTATACCTCCTGGATCTTCTGGCTTATCTGGCAGTGCTGACCAGCGATCTAAAGAAGCCTTTCTTGGCGACTTGGAAGATCGACCAAAGGAAAAGGACCAAAGGAACACTGAGAAGAAAACCTCCTGAACATTATTCATTTGATGCACCTAAACAAAAGGTTCATTAACATAATTTGCAGTTCTCAAGCCTCAGTAACTTTTAAGATCTGAGGGTGGACAGAAAAAGTGTGGACTGACAGTTATAGCAATCGCAATAGTTTTCTTGTACAGAACATAATTTTAAAGGACCTTGATTTCCCTTTAGGGTAAGAATAAATTTTCGGCTCAGAATGAATGTCTACCTGTAAACGATATAGTTAGGAATGAAATATATGAATAAATGAGATGTTGTGGAGGAAAATCCACAGTCTTGGAGTCTTCCACACGCACTGAGGCTGTTAATTGAAGAGATGCCTGACTGAACATCACCTGCCTCATGCAAATAGTTGGATTTTTTTTTTCTACAATAATCTGATTGGTATTTTGAAAGTGTGAGTTGCCTGGAGCTATACTGTTCTTACGTAAAGGGTTTTGGTTGGCTGGGTGTTGACGTGAGTTCTTATGTAAGCTCCTTTTAATTTACAGAGGAAATCATGTAGCTGGTGAGATGATTAGGGAAATGTCATATCACATTTTTTTTACATTATCATATATTCAACTGATCAAATTTCATAAATAGGAAAGGAGGAATGACTGTTTAGGGTCTCATTTACTATTAAAACAAAACAGACTTCTCTTCAGAGAGAGAGAGAGAGAGAAGAGAGAGAGAGAGAGAGAGATAAACTAGTGCCACTTCTATGGGTTCAGACAATGAGCCGTACTTCGTACGATGGTGGTCCAGAATAAACCGTTACGATCTCTCACAGATTAAAGTCAATTGAGGTTCCAAAGACTGAGCGATACGAACGTCCAGGGAAAGAATAAAGCATTTAATTAAGGCTGAAAAGCGGAGCACCAGAGAACTATCGGCTATTCGGCAATTAACACAGAAAAGAGGGAGTTTGATGAGTTGGACAGCAGGAAGGAGAGAGCTCCAGAAAAGCACATAAAAGCAACATGCAGCGGGAAGCAAGGAAGCTTTGACGGAGGTCGAGTAAATGGCTAAGACGCGGCAGCAGCAAGGGGCCGAGAGGATCCTATCTATACCTGAGTGATATACAAGTCAAGGGTTGCAAGGAAGTCCTTCAAGGGGAAAGTAATTTACCTAGGGCCTCTTTTAAATTCAAATGAGGTAGGATAGTGGACACTACTACAGGAACGTAAATTCTTTCATACATTCATAAGACCACTCGAGTAAAACTGAGAATATTCTTATTTAAAGAATCTGTTCTTAGAATGCATCCACGTACATTCGAAAGTAAATAATTTAATCTAAAAAAAATGTTGTAGTATTATTAACAAGACTTTCAGAATGACCGCAAAACCTTTGTGAAACGTATTCTGTGTCTGAAAACATTAACGGGGACAATGCCCGCATGATAATATTATTATATAAGTTATTTGTATTAGAACTGAATGCACGTAATTATAAAAACATGATGTTGGTGCGCAAGATGAAATGTGTAACGAAGTGTTTAGTTTCTAAGCATTTTACGGCAACAAGATTGTGAAATAACAAATGATTCAGTAGGGTAACTGAATTCATGTCGTTTACCAGACAATATAATAAAAATTATTTCTAAGTACGACTAAGCACTTATTATTCATTATTATAGAAATTAATCTATAAAATTACGGATGTAATATCTTTTACATCTTTATACTGTATGCTTTTCATGCTTGTTGATGAGTTAGGTATCTGACCCC
>NC_061106.1:28562738-28593507 GCF_015104395.2 Macrobrachium nipponense
TTGCTCAATAGTTTGCAGACATCCTCCTCTTCTGCATCTGTTGCAGAATCAGATGACGTGTCGCTACGTTCACAGTTTTCCTCGTATCTGCTTTTTTTTTTTTTTTTTTTTTTTTTTGCAGCGTCCCACCTTTGAATAAGTTAAGATTTAGCTGAATCTGAGACAGCATTATAATTTTTAGGAGCATGTTTCCTCTTGCGCATTTTTTGTTCTTTCTGTCGTTCTTCTAAGTCTGTTTTCCTCGACCATCTTTCCGCCATAACCTGGCTAGACTGAAAGTGAAGTAACGACCTTGGGAATTTGAGATGTAAACGATAACACGGAAACTCAGCACCTCTTTTGATACTTGCCAAATGTCAACCAGACTTCTGTCACGTAGCATTCCTAAGTATTATACTCAGGTATGCGAACACATGTGCATTAATGATACACACACACACACACACACACACACACATATATATATATATATATATATATATATATATATATATATATATATATGTGTGTGTGTGTGTGTGTGTGTGTGTGTGTGTGTGTGTGTGCATTATGGTAGTTAGCATGTATATATAGATAGGTTTGATATCTAACCAATAATCCGAATACTTAGCTCGTTAGATCCTCGTTGGACGAATAGTTTTCGTTCTCGGCTACCGATCCGGTGATCCGAAGTTCGATTCTTGGCTCGGCCAACGTGGAAACAGAGGAATTTATTTCTGGTGATAGAAATTAATTTCTCGATATAATGTGGTTCGGATCCCACAGTAGGTCCCGTTGCTAGGTGACCAATTGGTTCCTAGCCACGTGAAAATATCTAATCCTTCGGGCTAGCCCTAGGAGAGCTGTTAATCAGCTCAGTGGTCTGGTAAAACTAAAGTTGCGTCCACACGGTCGAACAATGTCCGACGGATAAACATTGTTACCATATTATAGGCGAAGCAGGCTGACGTCATAAGCGTTGAAACGATGGAAGTAGATCTGGCAACAAACAGTGGTACCAGATGAGGTTGTATACCACTGTTTTTACTCTGCTCACAAGGTAAAGACCGGTAGACAATTGTTGATCGGTAACAATGTTTGTCCGTCGGACATTGTTTGACCGTGTGGACGCACCTTAAGATACTTAACTTAGCTCGGTTTGACGTAATTTGGACTAAACAGCCACTATATTTTTGCATACATCATTGACATACCCTTCTTTCCTCGACTGAAAGATGATGGTATTTTGACTCGTGTCAAAATACCAACTTATCAAGTAATTGGCGACTCGGCGATATCGGCAAGAAATAATATTCCCGGCCACTGAAATAAAGAAAGCACTTGGCGCAGTTCCGCTTCACGTCAAGGCTGATGAAGACCTATACAGTTGGCTTTCTCTACATATCACTGCATTCATCTTGATTACTGATAAACTTGAAGGCTTCTGACTGACGTCTAGGGGAGTTAAGAGCTGCTTCGGCAAGATTTCGAGACGTCTTTGGGATCTGTTATTCTTTTTTTTGAAATGCCTCTGGTTACTTCCTAGAAAGACTGTTAGACCAGCCTGGTGACTTCGTGAGGGGAACGGCAGTAGATCAAAGCTTGACTAGACTCGGTTTTTTTTTCATCTGTCCACCCACCATCGTTGCCAATTCAGTGGAGCTTCCCACGTACGCCGACGCATTTATAAACTGTTTCCGTGAATTCTAGTTGTCATAGTAATGCAATAATGATAAAATTGCTGTAATATGTATATATACTACAAATAGATAAGCTAATTTCACTTATTTCCCCGGTTTTGTGTAAGTCTTATACCCACTTTGGAGGGTAAACACATACCAATTGGCAACACTGCCACCCGCTTGTGGTGCTCGCGCATGGTAACACTGCGTCCCGGGCTTTAAATAGTTACGCTATGTGTAAGTTTTAGGTAAATAAAAGGTGTACATTTGCAACTGAAAAGGGTTTTAATCGAATATTATTGGGGTAATTCGCATACAGTAAATTATTAAAAAAAAAAAAAAAAAAAAAAAGCACCACAGGCGGGTGGACAGATGAAAAAAAAAAAAAAAAACTGAATATAGTTTCTCGAGACATTATAATAACAAGCAGAGGAAAACTATGGACTCTCTCATTCCACACCCACAAGGTTCTCTCTCTCGAGATCTTCGTGCGTCTCACTTTTACAAAGGGCGGGAGGGGCGGGGGGAGGGGTGATTTTCCAGCAATATACCGAAGGTCAGAATGAAAACCAGCAGCACGCAAAGATGTAAGTAATACAAAATTAAATAATAATAATAAAAAAATATAAATAAATAAAACAACAGAATTAGGGCTGAAACGCACCGATTCTCATGGTTTCCCGCGAGAGTCCATTTCACCTCTTAATGATTTCGAAAACCGTATTCGTTGCTATGAAGGAACTATCTCTTCGCCGCATGACAAGTTCCGCGTTGGACGACTGGTTTTCGCACTTGGCTACCAATCCGGTGGTCCGAAGTTCGATTCTCGGCTCGGCCAGCGTGGAAACAGGAATTTATTTCTGGTGATAGAAATTCATTTCTCGATATAATATGGTTCGGATCCCACAATAAGGTGTAGGTCTCCTAGGTCCCGTCGCTAGATGACCAATTGGTTCCTAGCCACGTGAAAATATCTAATCCTTCGGGGCAGCTCTAGGAGAGCTGTTAATCAGCTAAGTGGTTTTTGGTAAAACTAAGAAATGTTTATTATTAGTCACCGCAGCACGGCTGACCATCTGCTTGAAACCGAAGAACTAAGTTAACTACTCAACACTCTCGGCATTGGGAGTGAGGATGACGAAGGAAGTCAAGGAACACGTGACTTAGGATTTAATGGCATTTTAGAATGAATTCAGGCACTGAAGCCACTTATTCGATGACGTAGTGATATGCTCTTGATATTTAGTTGAAATCCAGGTTATATCAGGTGCTGCTGAAGATCAACATAATTCACATCGGTATGTGGCGAAAATTCTTTAGCCAATAATTTTTAGCAATTATTGTTATCATTAATTTTGTGGCTACATTGGTACTGGTTTTGTTGTTGTTATTGGTATGATTATGGTTTCAGGTGGTAATGTTACAATTGGTTTTGACGATCAACGCGTTCAGAATGCAAAAAAAAGGAAAGAAAAAGATTATCATTTCCTTGCCAAAAGTATTACAAGGTAAAAGCAATTAAGATCAACCTTCAAATGTCTCTGTCGGTAGGATGAGTGCAGAGGTCCACATGGGGCATCCTATTCACTTTCACAGGTTAACAGAAGGGGCCGTGTTGCCATAAGGCTAGCTTAATCTAAAACCACAATAATAGGCGTCATAATGAACTGATATGTTCTGATGATATTGTAGAGGGCGTAACAAAACGAAGTTTAGCGAAAATCACCGCAGTGAGACTTTCAACTCTCATATTTCAAGTTTTGACTTTTGAACAGACGAAATTATCTTACTTATAATGGGCGTTATGTCTGTCCGTCCGTCTGTCATTCAATCACGGCCAAACAGCTGGTCCGATGGGCATGAAACTTGGCAGGGTTATAGTGGTGACCCCTAAGATGGTTTATAATGGGGTTTCATCTTACCTTCTCTCCCCCACCCCCCTAATGGGCGTTATGTCTCCATCCCTTTCAAGGGACGGGTCGAAAACCGTAACCAAAACTTCAAGCGAACGGCTGTTAGCATGCTACAGTAGATTCACATCAACCGCACATTTAATGTCAAGGCCAGTCCCTTACGACTCTCCTGATTGGGTGTTGATAAGCCAATCACAGGGCTGGAAGCTCTCAGTCTCTCGAGAGTTCACAGAAGCAGGATGCATGTTCCACCTTTCCTGAGGGATACTTTTAAAAGACGTACTATCCCTCAGGAGGGGTGGAACGCACATCCTACCTTTGTGTACTCTCGAGAGAGACTGAGAGTTTCCCGCCCTGTCATTGGCTTATCAACAGCCAATCAGAAGCGTCGTAAAGGACTGGCCTAGACATGAAATGCGCGGTTGATGTGAATACTTTAGTATGAGGGAACCGAGTTTTTTTTTTAACGAATGCACATATTTATGTGAATGTACACTGGACCACGAGGAAGAATGTGATCAGACCTGTCAAAAGGACTGAAGAATTCAGGCCGAGTCAAACCGTCAGCGACATTTGATGCCGCCAACGGAATGATTGCTTGAATTAGGAATCAAATTGCTGGGGGTATCCATGAAAAGGTTCTGATGGCGACTAACAACATTCCACACTAGGGTGATTCGTAGGTGGTAACGTGAGATGCGAGAAATATTGGATATCGAAAAGATGTTACCTAACCGCGAGTTTTATCCAGGATATTGGCATTCACAGATAACAATATAGGGGAAATCTGCAGACATATTGCTTTCACTGATATGGGTACAGGCATATATATTCATGTACACACACATACACGCACACAAATATATATGTGTATATATATATATGCACACCACACACACACACACACACACACACACTATATATAATATAATATATATATATATACAATATTATATATAAATCATTATTAGTAGCGAAAATTGCTTAGCTAATGATCCTATTTCAACAACAAAACAATAACCAATACTCTCTCTCGCTCTCTCTCTCTCTCTCTCTCTCTCTCTATATATATATATTATATATATATATATATATATATGTGTGTGTGTGTGTGTGTGTGTGTGTGTGCATACATATATAAACATTATAGATATGTAACGTGTGTGCGTACATGTTACACAACACACACACAAACACACACACACACACACACACACACACACACATATATATATATATATATATATATATATATATATATATATATATATATATAAATTCATATATGATAATCCTAAGTGGGGCGTCCCCTCCTCCAAGCCAATGAAAGATTTCTAGATCCGCCCCTGGTGTACTATATATAAGACCAATGGAGAGAGAGAGAGCATAAGCAACCCAAACGCTACCGATAAATCTAAACAAAACTCCACCAACAACAACAAAACTTCTACCAGAATAACTCCTTACATGAAAAAAACACCTATAACATAACCTTTACTGACGAAAAAAAAACCCGTACCACAAAACTCGACCTGAGAAAACCGCACCATTCAGAAAAAAATTTAACAAAACCCTACTTATCTCTCACCGCAGTTTGGATATATGAGATCCCGGTTTACATAGGCCTACGATTGGTCACTACCAGACCTTTTAGAAGTAAGTTGGAATGTTATGAGGAATTCACTAGACCTATAGTGATATATGCTTTATTATCTGACCGAAAACATCTTTCAAGATTACGTTTGGGACTGAGCAGTTTTTTACACGGAAGATAAATCAATGAGTTTTTTCTTTCTTTTCTCTTATTGTGGTATGGTTGAAAAGATCTCGTTTCGTACAACTGATAATATGATAAATGGCATGGTTTTTTTTTTTTTTTTTGAAAGAAATTGCGTATGCTGTCTTCATCCTCTTCTGGAATACCTTGGCGCTACGTTCGTGATGGGTACTAGACGACTTCATGTACTAGAAACATAATAAATTTTTCCTCCAGATATACGGAATATTTATTATGGAGCAACAGATATAGGTTCGGCCTATACCAATAATCAGCGCGAAACTTGAAACGATGGTTGAATCTTGCACCTGGATGGCATAGGAATATATCTTGGCAAGAAGAGGAATTCGGAAGCCACAAAATTGCAGTAAGCTTGCAAATCTGAGGCAAAAACTCTTGAAATTCTTATACTTCTGTAAACCTTGATCCGCTTTGATGTTTTCCTTTATTAAAGATCCGGAGTTTTTTTTTTTTTTTTTTTTTTTTTGTTTTTTTTTTTTTTTTTTTTTTTTTTTTTTTTTTTTTTTTTTTTTTTTAATGATAGCTTTGTGAAAATGTGTTGATTTTAGGAATTTTGTTCCATCGAACTATTAAGGGTCCTTTGGTGTATGAAACTGTTATGGGAGCTTTGTCGCATCTAGCTATTATGGGGGTTCTAGAGTATGTAGCTATCATCGGGTTCTGGCATATGTAGCTATTATGGGGATTCTAGAGTATGTAGCTACGTATTATAAGGTTCTGGCATATGTAGCTGTTATGGGGTTCTGACGTATGTAGCTATTAGGGGGGTTCTAGCACATGTAGTTAGTATGGGAGCTTTGTCATATGTAGCTATTTTTGGGGCTCTGGCGCATGTAGCTATTATGGGGGCTTTGTCACATCTAGATTTAATGTGGGTTTGGTCACATCTAGCGATCATGAAGAGTTTATCAAATCTAAGGGGGTTTTAGTCACGTCTATAACTGGTTCACTTAAGGTAGATTCTTGGGTGATCCCTATGCCTACGAGACGTTAGTTTGGCGGCCGCTGATTGGCTGGGAGCTGCCTACCTCCCGGTATCAGCCAATCAGCGGCCACCAAACAAACGTCTCGTAAGAATAAGGCTCATCCGAGAATCTACCTTAAGTGACTCAGTTATAGTGATGATTGGGGTTTGTCCCATATAGCTATTATAACGGTTTTATTTCATGAAGATCTTGTCGAGTATGATATTATCGCATCTATCTAGTATTTAAACACCGTCGCTTATAGCTATGATAATTCCTCGTTGGACGAATGGTTTTCGCGCTCGCCTACCAATCTGGTGGTCCGAAGTTCGATTCTCGGCTCGGCCAACGCGGAATCAGAGGAAATTATTTCTGGTGATATAAATTAATTTCTCGATATGTATGATGTGGTTCGTATTCCACAATAAACTGTAGGTCCCGCTGCTAGGTAACCAATTGGTTCCTAGCCACGTAAAAATATCTCATCCTTCGGGCCAGCCCTAGGAAAGCTGTTAATCAGCTCAGTGGTCTGGTAAAACTAAGATATACTTGACTTTACAGCTATGATGGGCGCTTTGTAGCACAGAGCCATTATGGGAGTTGAGTATCTAATTATTTTGGAGATATTGATCGGTGGGGCTTTTGACTGCTGGGGTCTGTCATGTTGAAAGATTTGTCACCGTCCCGTTTGTAACACTAGTAGGGAAAGTAAAGACGACCTTGGAAACGACAGCTGAATCAGAGGCAATAGGAAACACCATGGTGTCGCCAGGAGATGGAGTCAAACACTTGGCCTTTAGAGATAATTCTTGTAAGAGCTTAACACTCCTAAATCTAAATGAATATGAAATATAATGGAAACAGGGTCTTTTTCAATTGAAAAAATGTAGCAGTTGATATTTCTAAGTGTGATTTTTTTTTAAATTGAAGATCAGACTGGGACTATCAATTTAACAAAACATATTCACTCAGAAGAATTCCAAGAAGGAACATGAGAAGGAGAATAAGCTAGGACGAGGAGGAGGAGGAGGAGGAGGACGAGGAGGAGGACGACGAGGAGGAGGAGGAGGAGGATAAGTAAGATATGACGTCGTAACATGACCACACCCCCTAAAAAAAAAATCTGCCTGATATAAAGCAAAATTATTTTCGGAAAGAGTAGTATTTCCTTTGGGCAAAAAACGCCCCTTGTCACATCCAATACAGAAAGTGCCGAATCAAATCGTATTAGTTGAAAGTAGAACGTAGAAATAAGTCATTTGGTACCATCCTAACCCACAGCAACGTATACGTACATATGACCCGTATGGAGATTAACCAACGAAGCGGACACCCTCCATATAGTCTTCCAAGTGGATCAAGGTTATTCGTCTCTACGGGTTGAACTGGTCAATGCGACTGCTAAAAAAAAAGAAAAGAAAAAAAAAAAAAAGGAAAAATTAAAATGGCAGTGTACCGGAGCGATTCTGTTCTCCTTCGCTGTCGTTTGCTTGCTTCTGGTTTCTAGTCGTCTTCAAAGAATGGAAGGTTGGCGTCCAAGAATGCGAAAATAGAATTTGCAATATCTTTCCACGGTCGAAATGAAGAACTTTCTGACGTTGTAGAACACCAGTATAGGGTAAATTAGGAATATCAACTAATAAAAAATGGTTCAATTCGAAAAATAAGATTTGCAATGGTTTTTCACGGTTGAAATCAAGAATTAGCTAACGTTTTAGAACACCAGTATAGGGTAAATTAGGAATACCAACTAATAAAATATTCTGTTAATTCGAAAAATAAGATTTACAATAGTTTCTTACTGTTGAAATCAAGAATTGACTGACGTTTTAGAACACCAGGTGGGTAAATTAGGAATACAAACCAATGAAAAATGGTTTAATTCGAAAAATAAGATTTGCAGTATCATTACGGTTGCATTAAGTTCTTGATTGGCATTGCAGAACACTAGAAGGGTATATCAGGAATATCAACCAATTAAAAAGGGTAATTAAACCGATGTTGTTTGACCTCAGGGCAGAGCAAACTACGCACAATCAGACGACCGAGATGCTGTTCCCCCGACTCAGCCGAATCGGCCGTGCATTTGATGTGTAAGACCGTCCCTTACGACGCTCCTGATTGGCTGTTGATAAGCTAATGACAGGGCAGGAAAATCTCAGTCTCTCTCGAGAGTTCACATGGGTAGGACCTATATTCGACGTCTCCTGAGGGATACGTCTTTCAGGAGAGGTGGGATATACATCTTTCCTATGTGAACTCTCTCGGGAGACTGAGAGTTTCCAGCCCTGCGATTGGCTTATCAACAGCCAATCAGGAGCGTCGTAAGGGACTGGCCTAGACATCAAATGCACGGTTGATATGAGTCTACCACAGCAACCTTCGTTGTCATCTCCGGGCTTCAGAATCCACATTGCTATCGATATCTTCATCAGCATTATCCTTTTCAATTATGAAACCAAGAGGATAATGGATGTTAACACAGGTTATCTCCTCTCTACCTGTAAATGATACACGTGATCACTCACATAACCACAAACACGCACATTCGCACACCTCAGAATATTATGTATTGGAACAGATAGTCTTGTGTTTTTTTTCTATCCTTTGTGGTAGGATAATAAGTAGCAGTGGGATTAAGTGTAACCTAACGCAGAGTTTCCTGCTTAGAGATCACCTTGGAAGAGAGATCAGGAGAGAGAGAGAGAGAGAGAGAGAGAGAGAGAAGAGAGAGAGAGCTCGTATATAATTTATAGTCAGGGTCACGGTTTGGGAATACAATTATTTCTATCCGCTGTTACTGAAATGAAAGGCGCAATTGCAGCTGACTCGTATAAGATGTTAAGTAATGAAATTCCTCGTGACTCATCATCCATCGACCAGGTGTCTTTGAGACAGATAATACTAGTCAATTTATGCAGGGTCTTGGAATATGACCTTTGGACTTGAATTAGCTTTACTGTTCATTCTTCCAGTCATTTGGCCATAAACTTTCCCGGTGGTTTCAGTCTTTTAAAAGCACAACTGTAACTCTTGTTTCTTATATAATAATATATATATATATATATATATATATATATATATATATATATATACATATGTATATATAGATATATAATATATATATATATTAATATTTTATAAATATATATATATAGAAAAAGTAGTAAAATGGCACGAATGAAGTGAAACAGCGGAGTGGAGCTAGGGGACAGAGTTAAAAGGTCTTGATTTACACATGCATAACATCGCAGATGTTTGTTGATTCAAGTTATACATGCATACATACATACATCATACATACACAGACAGATAGATATATATAAGATATTTATATATATATATATTATACGTATATATATATATATGTATATAAAACACACACAGACACACACATATATATATATATATGTATATATATATATATATATATATATATATATATATATATATATATATATATATATATATCGTGCAATTGGAACTTCAGGAATCTAAAGGAGGACGCAATTCAACTATTCTCCTTGCATTTAAATTTTTTTTTATCTATTTACTAATTAATTACTTTTTTTCAGGTGGGATCTCTTCTTTCTGTATTTCCCTTTACTTCCTCTTACTTCTTCCTAATGTACATTATATGCTTTGGAAGCTTGAATTGCAAGTTATTGGTCCCTGTGGGGTAGTTCCATATAAATAGGTTTCAATACTGAATATAAACTAATAATAATAATAATAATTGAAAAAGAAACCCACAAAATCTTTGTAACTTGTTTACTTCTAAGTATTTACATTTAGTTTTACTACACACTCTAGTGTGTAGTATAACTAAATGTAAATACTTAGAAGTAAACAAGTTACAAAGTGATTTTGTGGGTTCCTTTTTCAATCTTCAGAAGAAAACTGAAAGAAGTTTTTTGTTTGGTTAATAATAATAATAATAATAATAATAATAATAATAATCATAATAATAATAATAATAATAATAATAATAATAATAATAATAATAATAATAATAATAACAACAACAACAACAATAATAATACAAGAAATTGCACAGCAGCTAAGACGTTACAACATTTCTCTCAAACGGTTTTGTTTCAGTGCGGTTTCATTCTGAAAGGGTAGTATTCTCCAAGGGGACTGACTGTCCTTGTGCGTTTTGTCGTAATGAGCTTTCGTTCTGCACTCAAACTGAACTCGCTTACTCTTGGCTATTCATCATCATTATGACCAAATGTCACTCATACCAAACGGTGAAAGTGTAAAGAGAAAACCTAACATGGAGCTTAGATAGCATAGACCCTAATCCTAAAATTGCATTACATTACAATCAATTTTACTAATACAGTATACTGTATGAAAGAGAATGGATGGGATCGAGGAGGGTGGGGCGCTAGAGAGAGAGAGAGAGAGAGAGAGAGAGAGAGAGAGAGAGAGAGAGAGGGAGAGAGAGAGAGGGAAAGTTGGCTGTGCTAGGTGATTTAAATGTAAAGGTAGACAAAAAAAAAAAAAAAAAAAATAGCGGTGCTCCCGGGGGAATTAAAGTAGAGAAACGTGTGGCTATGTGATGGGGAAGGGCTTCATTGCTGAAAATGCATTTCTCTCAAAGAAAGTTATTTATGGGTATCCTTGGTAAAGAGACATTGGCCAGGAAAGAGTTCGTTAGATTATGGGTCCGAGTAATTTACTCTCAATTTCCCTATTCCCCGAAAGGAGAATAAGTCCCTATAGCTATCAGTCTCTAATAACATTAAAGCTTTTAAACTTAAAAATTCTAGGGATGTTAGGGAACCCAGTTATGTACGGTCTAGATAATTTACTTGTTACTATCCTTCGCTAAACACCAACTCCAAACTTACAAGAATAATACCTCACAGCAAAATAAAAGACTTAATTCGGGGAAAAGGTCCCTCCAAGTTCACATGTACTCGTTGACAATGATCATCATAAGTTTAAAATTGGATGTGAAGGCTCTGATACGTCTCACTCCAACTTGTTTGTCAATACCAAACCCCGAAACTCTTCTCAGTCAGTCTTACTTTCAGATTCACACTCCCTTGATATTCGTTACATATTCTATTGAAGCACGAGAAACCACTGTTCCAAAAATCCTCAGATCTTGGCTCTCGTCGTCAAAGAACTATTTTGACGCTCTGCCACAATCACAGATTCCCGCGTCTCTGAATTGCATGTAAACTATATTCTAAATACGATTGTTGTCACTCGAGAACCCTAAGCTTGCGACTCATTCAAATGTAATTTCTCAATTTTGGCGCTTTCATCTGCTGGCAGTGGAATAGGCACGTCCGTCATTCCTTTCAATGAACAGAAAAATGGATCAATTTACAAGACTATCTGACAGGGACGAGATTTTTCAGATTTTGTAAGGTGTCATCTTCCACTTCAGTGTTTTCAGCTGCCAACTTGCTTTCATGCATTTCGTTTTATTGACATGATTAGCTGAATAAGCAAAGTGGTGGAGTCTCTGGTAGCGATTCCATCCCTTGAACGGGCGCGGGTTATTCGGTACACCCGAGAAGTAATTATTGTATCGGTGACAGACAAGAATTTTGGCTTGATACAAATTCTTGTCCTGATACAAACGAGAGCACTTCAGAGCCGCACGTTGATAAGATTGGCGTCAAGATCGAGAAATGTGGTCGCATGTTACCTCTGAGAAGTTTGGTTCTCTGGAATTCCAGCTTCCTTCCAATCGATGATTCAGACAGAGAGTCAACGCCCCTCGGTTCAGTGTTCCTGACTTGGACGAGGTGATTAGTCCATTACGTCACCATTACGTAAGAATGATGCCCGAGAGTTATTACGTGCATAAAAGACTTTTGTTTTCTTTGTAAACATTGGTTTGGTTTTCGGAGGAGAACAACACTCGAACGATTCATGGTAGGAAGAAAAACGTTGAGAAAATGTAGAACTTGCCAAACCTAACTTTATAATACCTTAATAATTATTGTCGTTAAGAGCAGAGGATCTACTCACCTATATCTATATCAATGACTATCAGCCAGCCAAGAGCTCGCTTTTTTCTCAACGATTATGGAATTTCTTTCTTCATTATCATTGCGGGCTCCCTAAGCCATATGAAAATGAGTAAAAATACTCTAACAAAGAAAAATGCTGCTCTTTCAATGGCTATCTGTTTCATGATAAAAAAAAATGTTTCTGAGGGTGACCCCGAATACACAAGCTCCTGTAACTTGGCAGTTATTTTAGAAATATGAATAAGGACTATCAGCTTGCTATCGTAAAGGAAAGACCTTGACGCGTTCACTTGTTGAAAGGGGATGATGAGGATTATAGCGATGTTTGCTATGCTATTCTTTTTAACAAGCGCCTCGATTCTATAGATTGAATAAATTCTCAGCTTATTTGTGCAATGCTGCAAATTAATACGCGTTAAAAGAGGACCAGGGGTTGCAGATACAATAGAATTCCCATAAAAGACAAAGAAGTTAGTCCACTGTGGTTCGACATGCTTTGAGATTGAGTTCTAAATTCTCTTTCACTTGGAGATCTGACGTTACGTAACGAGAACTCCTTCTTTTTTCTCCTTTGCTCTGTTTTCATCTTCTGCTCTCATGGGTAACCCAAGAGAGGTGGTCTCTCTCTTCCGTGTAGTTCGTAAGAATCGTCTGTTTACTTCTTTGTCTGCATCATAGTCTGGCTTCATTCAGTCTTTTGGTTTGTGTTGGAACTCGGTTGAGAAGCAATACTTTTAGACGTTGACGAAGCAATACCTCTAGACGTTGACAACTAGATAAGAGTGGCATGAATTCTTTATTTTCATTTGGCACAAACTGTGTTCAGTTACAATGCCAAGCATAGTTGTAAACATTGCATAGTTCAAATGATTTCTAGTTATTTTCTGGTAATCTGCAACCTAGGAAACAAATTTCCAGCCTAGGATATCAATCGTATATCAGAGAAAACTTCTATTTCCCATAAGTAAACTAAACGAGATATAAAGCAGACATAAGAATGAAATCTAAGGAGCTCTCAGTTGAGCACTGAAAATTATACCCAGCAAAAAAAAATTGAATATATAAAATAAATAAATAAAATAAAATCAGACATGTACAGGGCATGTAGAATGGCATTTATACTTGATTGAAAACGTGTTCTATTCATTAAAAGTAAACACTGAAAGGTTTAACACAAGATAATATTTCCCTATACTTTATGATAATTGCCAACATTGGAATAACAACAACAATAATAATAATAATAATAATAATAATAATAATAATAATAATAATAATAATAATAATAATAATAATAATAATAATAATAATAATAATACTTTATTAAAAGTAATGGCTACTTCAGCAGCATTACACTTGTATATACACCAATTTAGACTCTGTATTGATCATGACCTCTATAGGCGCTCTACTAGCCTGTCTAAGTAGCACGGAAAAAGCCCCTATTCGGAAAATAGAGAAGAATCTCTACAAGTGTAATGCTGCTGAAGTAGCCATTACTTTTAATATAGTATGCTTGAGAGAGGGTCTGCTTTCCTAAAGTACAATAATACAAATAATTAATAATTAATAATAAAGATAACAATAAAGATAATAAATAATAATAATAATAATCAATAATTTATTATTTATTATATTATTATTATTACTTATTTGTGGTGTTCGATTGGGAAATTATGTTTTAGCAAACAAGAGGTTCCTAAAGGTGAATGATATGCACCTTTTCATTAAACTATAACATAATGAAAGGTATTCAGGTTAATTTTATTTAAAATCTTATCACACTCTCTCTCTGTATGTGTCTTTTTTTTTGAACGAAGATCGTTGAACAAGGAATAGCAAGTCGTGAACACAAAAGGAAGATTCACACTCTATATATATATATATATATATATATATATATATTTATATAATATATGTGTGTGTGTGTGTGTGTGTGTGTGTGTGTGTGTGTGTGTATGCATAAATAAACTCATGGGTTCGAAGAGTGCAAGTCAACAACCTTTCTCCTGACGACATAACTCATAGGAATGAGTCCCAACCTTAATCCTTTTGAGAGAATATTGGACAGGGTTCAAATGACATGCGTCAAGAGGCGTTTTATCGTTTCCAACAATAAACGCAAATCCACTTGACTCGTACCAGGACATTCAATGATCAATGCCATCGCCACTTCAGTGTCAAAATGTGACATAACTCTAGATATATATAATATATATAATATATATATAATATATATATATATATATATGTTATATAAATATATGTATGTATTAATATATATATGTATATATATATATATATATATATATATATATATATATATATATATATATATATATATATATATATGCCGCATACTATTACCTTGCTCAGACTGACGAAATGATATCCTAACAGTCAATGACATAGTAATACCTATATGTTGCTAAACCTGAACCTACTTATTCCCTTAGTCAAAGAACACGGAAGCCGCGGGCCCCCGAAACGGACAGTCTATATAATAAAAGCGGAGGAAACCCAATAATTTCCTTCTGGTGCGTGCGATGAGGGCAGCCCCAAGATAACAAGGATTGTTTGAGGAAGGCTCGGGGAGCTGTTGTTGCAGTGTGGTAGATGAGGAGAGTGGAAGGAGGGAGGGAAGGCAGCATATGGGCAGTACTAGTAGTGCATCTGCCCTGCTGCTGCTGCTGTTTCGTTACATAACTGGGCGATTGAAACACCGATGTCTTTATGGCAGTAGCCCATCTTTGCTGTTACAGCAGGACGGAGGAGATAAAGGCTCTCTCTCAAGTTATCAAGCGCTGTAAATCATGAGCGGTCGATAAAGCATCCTGTAATGATAGCTCGGCTCCTTCCTGCATTTCGGGTTTCTTTGAAACCACTGACACAAACGGATGCAAGACATTTTCGAGTATGATACGAACGCGCCCACGCGCGCACGCAGAGGAAACCAACGTTTTAGTTAGGATTCTTTTGTGACATCGAATGACTCAGTGATTAAGGTAGTATTATTAGAGGCTTACGATACTTTTTACATTACATATACTTTGTTACTGTAATTATTGCGATTATGAGAATTTCACGCTGCCATCTAAAAAGTCAAGTGTCCATTCTAATCCCGGATTAAATGGGAAAGTTGGAGATTCTATGAGACCTGAAACACAGAGGAATAGGCCGAAAGGACACGATAAAAAATCATCCGGAAAAGGCTCGTTAAAGATAGCGAACCCGACTAGAGATTAAGCTGAGAATACAAAGAAGACCTGAATTCCATAGATAAATTGTCTTTAG
This sequence comes from Macrobrachium nipponense, assembly GCF_015104395.2. Classification (NCBI taxonomy): domain Eukaryota; kingdom Metazoa; phylum Arthropoda; class Malacostraca; order Decapoda; family Palaemonidae; genus Macrobrachium; species Macrobrachium nipponense. The sequence continues at coordinate 28,578,369 of NC_061106.1, forward strand.
AGATGTATGTTGTTCCTATGGATTCTGTACTGCCGCCGATTCACTCTGTTTCTCTCGACGACGAAACGACCAAAAGTCAGCCAACTGAGACTTTAATGGAATAGAATTGGATATAGGATTTAGGCCAAAGGCGAAGCGCTGGGACCTATGAGGTCATTCAGCGTTGGAAGGAAAATAATAGTAGAAAGGTTTGAAAGGCGTACCAGGAGGAAACAATTGTTAGGAGAGGGTGGAAAGTAAGATGGAAGAAAGAGAAGATGAAGAGAGGTACAGTAAAAGGAATGAAAAGGGTTGCGGCTAGAAACCGAAGGGACGCTGCAAAGTAATGCCTACAGTGCCCCGCATGAAGTGCACTGACAGCCCTAGCCACCCCCCCCCCCCCCACGGGGCTGAGACTTTAATAAAACGAGATACGCAGACGAGCCTGAGTTTGGAGGACCCAAACCTATTAGTATTAGAACTACGCAAAGGGGGACTGGATAAACGTGGAGATTTGTGGGAGATAAAGCACACGAGTGGTACAATTTCACAGAGGCCTTACGTTTCATAAAGTAGGAAGCAACAGCGATGATGACTCATACAAGACAATGCTTAAAAAAGAAAAAAAAGTTTTTGTCTGAATCTATACGGAAAAGGCAAAATTCAAAAAATATTATATGTATATTGCTACAGATGAAAGAATGAAAAAATGGATAAGTAAATAAATAAATAGATAAAGTAGGAATATCTCACATACAAAAAAACAAATCAAACCACAGTAAATACGCTGCAGTAAATCTGGATTAAGGCAGAGAAAAGAAAGAAAAAAGAAGAAAGTAAAGAAAAGAAAATGTTAAAAGGTTGACGAGGTAATATACCAGAATGTTTTGTCGATATTCACTTCTAAATATTGAATCTCAATATTAATATAAATCTAACAGAAAAAAATACCTTAATAACACTATGGCCTTTAAAATCTCATTCGAGAAACCAAGATTGTACGTAGTTTTTTTTCAGCTAAGAAAAACTCTTATATTTCCAGGTCTCTCTCTCTCTCTCTCTCTCTCTCTCTCTCTCTCTCTCTCTCTCTCTCCTCTTCGTCGACTTCACCAAGATAATCGCCATCTATGGCCACTGAAAATACGGGTTCTATACGTGTTGGTTTGCTCTTAATTGGTTGTGACCTGGGTTACCTAGGGAACAGATTAATGCAATTCTAAAGATTTAAAGTGGTTCTGGATTTTACTCATTTTTATTATTTTGAATTCTTGAAGGTTATATGAAGAGAGGTATAGTGGAAGAGTCAGTAAAGATTTATAGCCACGTTAATATGTACTATTGATTCACACACACACACACACACACACACACACACACACACACACACACATATATATATATATATAGATATATATATATATATAATATATATATATATATATATGTGTGTGTGTGTGTGTGTGTGTGTGTTTGTGCGTGCGTATTTGTGTGCGAGAGAGAGAGAGAGAGAGAGAGAGAGAGAGAGAGAGAGAGAGAGAGACAGACAGACAGATATTAATTTTGTTTTAGTATTTTCTACTGTTACTGTGTTTAAAACAAAAATCTAGACCTCCATTCCAGTGGGAACCTCTTCTGATAATGAAAAGCGATTCCCAGTTCCAGTTTCTATGCTTCCCGTTCGTCGATCGGGACGGACAGATATCCCCATTTCGGCTGATCCTGAATGTCCTCGCCAGCGCGTTTATTCACGAAGTTTTCAGACATTTTCTATCCATTGTGAATGAGAATCATCATCATGAAGATCAATATATAAGCAAAGGTTTCGATGTGTCATGACTGTGCAGGAGTTCTCTCCATTGATTACTGGATTCTCACTTCATATGTCATTAATAAGCGTTCGGCGCAATCGAGTTATCTGTATAGCGTACAATGCTGTATGAAATTCTCAGCAGCGGCCCATGAAACTCTCTACCACGACTCTGGGGTGGCCTGTGTTGGCACCTATAACAGTGGCAGACACGTAATCATGACCAATTTTAATTCTTAGATAAAATGAAAACTACTGGAGCTAGAGGGCTGCAATTTGGTATGTTTGATGACTGGAGGGTGGATGATCAACGTACCAATTTGCAGCTCTCTAGCCTCAGTGGTTTTAAAGGTCTGAGGGCGAAAATAAAAAAATCTGAACTCATGGTGACACGCACCTCTTCGAGTCTCAATAACATTCTGCAGCAAGGACGCTTGCGCATGCGTACTCACGATCTACTTATAATTCTTTTTAAATTCTATGTCAATTCTATTTGAAATATTAATTAAAATATATTTGAAATTCTATTCAAAATTTTATCCGAAATCTATTTGAGATCCTATTTAAAATCTATTCAAAATAATTTAAATTTCTATTTAGAATTATTTAAAATTATATTTCAAATTTTTTTGAATTTCTATTCAAAATTTATTTAAAATTCTTTTTAAAATCTTCCTAAATTTCTATTTAAAATCAATTTAAAATTCTATTAAGAATTTATTTAAAATTGAATTTAAGCACTTTAAAAATCTATTTAAAATTGATTTGAAATTGTATTTAAACACTTTAAAATTCTATTTAAAATCTTTTTCAAACTGAATGTAAACACTATATAATATTCTATTTAAAATCTATTAAAAATTCTATTGAAAGTCTATTTAAAATTCTATTTAAAATGTATTTAAAATTTTAATAAACATCTACTTAAAATCCTGATTAACATCTATTTGAAATTCTAATAAACATCTATTTAAAATTCTGATTAACGTCTATTTAAAATTCTGATTAACATCTATTTGAAATTCTAATAAACATCTATTTAAAATTCTGTTTAAAATCTATTTCAAATTCTGATTAACATCTATTTGAAATTCTAATTAGCATCCATTTAAAACCTGTCCAAGATTCTAGTGCAGAGACGAAAACAAAACACACCAACCAAGTCGTGAAACGCAGAGCGTACTGTCATGGACTCGATAATTTTAATAAGCAGTCGATGTGGGTGTAGAGTATATAATACGTAACGCTCACCCGATAAGAGACCCGGCAACAAAGCCCTGATTTGCCCTTGTGCACCGACATTCAACTCAACTTCCTGTGTTGAAGGATGGATGGCAAGAAGATGGAACGCACGGGAACACGAACAGACAGACAGACAGCCCCTTGTCTGTTATGTACAGACTCTCTTCGAAGGGGATTATTTTCTTTCCTCTACTCAAGTGTATGGTGGTCCCTATCGTGCTGATTTTAATAACTCCCGTCCTGTGAAATTACACTTTGTTCTCTCTCTCTCTCTCTCTCTCTCTCTCTCTCTCTCTCTCTCTCTCTCTCTCTCTCTCTCTCTCTTATGAGCTGTCATTCCGAAAAATATATATATAAAAAAATGCTATTCCTTTTACATTTTTGAAATTATGAGTAAATTATCCGTGCATAAGAAGATGGATTTTGCGAACTAACTAGATTATTATATTGTTTTGAAGTTTTCACATTATATTCTAAAGTCAGAGATTTTATTATATATATATATATATATATATATATATATATATATAATATATATAATATATATATATGTGTGTGTGTGTATGTTATATACATATGTGTGCGTATGTATCTCGTATACCTCCCACCTTTTTGCCTTTTATAAACATTCTCAGCCATCCATATCAATTTCTTAAACAGACCATAGTTCTCTCTCTCTCTCTCTCTCTCTCTCTCTCTCTCTCTCTCTCTCTCTCTCTCTCTCTCTCTCTGTCCTAAATAAAACACCCCCATTCTTTTATCCAGCCATGTGGAAAGCTATATGGGCATATAACTCTGGTTTGGCACATTAGCAGGACACAACCGCGCTTGGTAACATGTGGCACGGTTGAAGGTTTAAGTGATATTATTGTTACTTCTGGACGCCGATGTTCCTACTTCAGTATTTTTTGCTTGCCAGCCTAACACTACGATCATATCAATGTAAAAAGAAAACAACTTCTTTACTTTGAAGGTTAGGAATGAAATAACTTCTACAGTATAAATCTGACTAAAAGAAATCCGTAGTTTACAGCATATGTGTAAACAACAAGGTTAATGAGAGGATTGGAAAGAGATTCAGTAGATTCTTAGTTTAACCGATGTGAGAAAAGAAATTTAACCCATGCTTAGTCTAACTATGGTTTGAAAAGAAATTTAACCCATGCTTAGTCTAACTGTGGTTTGAAAAGAAATTTAACCCATGCTTAGTTTAACTATGGTTTGAAAAGAAATCTAACACTTTGTATAATCTAACCTAGGTCTGAAAAATTTAACAAACACTTAGTCTAACAGCGGTTTGGTAAGAAATTTAACTCGTACTCAGTATGCCTGAGCTTCGAAAATAATTAATGCTTACTTAGTCTAAACGTGGCTTTAAAAAAAAAAATAAACGAATACTTAGTCTAACCGAGATTTGAAAACACTTAAAACATACTTAGCCTAAACGTGGTTTAAAAAAATCAACACATACTTAGTGTAACCGACATTTGAAAAGTTTAATCCACACTAAAGGACTTTCTTTCTCGATGCCTTTTGATATAACGAATTTATACTCAGTTTTAAAAACACACTTTTCCAACTCTATATTAGTTTTTATTTCAATTACAAAAAACCTCATTTCAGCTTGATGATAAAGAAATTACCCTTTTCCTTCCTATAGCCATTTTGACGAGGCAAATTAATCCAAACTTACCTTGGAAAGATATGAATAACATTCCAACTATTTTAAAAATCAGCCCAGCTTTAAATCTTCGTGATCACCATCAATAATAACTGTTGATGTGTATTATAGAAGCCGTGTTATAATGACAACTGGATACGTCTGTAAAACATCAGATCAAATTAGTATACACTTAAAAAGCATACAACATCAGATCAAATATGTATACATTTAAACAGCCTACAGCATCAGATCAAATTATTATACACTTAAACAGCATACAACATCAGATCAAATTAGAATACACTTAAACAGCATACAATATCATTCTATACTTAAACAGCATACAACATCAGATCAAATTAATATACACTTAAACATCATACAACATCAGATCAAAGTAGTATATACTTAAACAGCATACAACATCATTATACACTTAAACAGTGTACAGCATCAAATCAAATTAGTATATACTTGAACAACATACAACATCAGATCAAATTAGTATATACTTAAACAGCATACAACATCAGATCAAATTAGTATATACTTAAACAGCATACAACATCAGATCAAATTAGTATACATTTAAAGAGCATAGAACATCAGATCAAATTAGTATACACTTAAACAGCATACAACATCAGATGAAATTAGTATACACTTAAACAGCATAAAACATCAGATCAAATTAGTATACATTTTAAGAGCATAGAACATCAGATCAAATTAGTATACATTTAAACAGCATACAACATCAGATCAAATTAGTATACACTTAAACAGCATACAACATCAGATCAAATTAGTATACACTTAAACAGCATACAACATCAGATCAAATTAGTATACACTTAAACAGCATACAACATCAGATCAAATTAGTATACACTTAAACAGCATACAACATCAGATCAAATTAGTATACACTTAAACAGCATACAACATCAGATCAAATTAGTATACACTTAAACAGCATACAACATCAGATCAAATTAGTATACACTTAAACAGCATACAACATCAGATCAAATTAGTATACATTTAAGAGCATACAACATCAGATCAAATTAGTATACACTTAAACAGCATACAACATCAGATCAAATTAGTATACACTTAAACAGCATACAACATCAGATCAAATTAGTATATATTTAAAGAGCATAGAACATCAGAACAAATTATTATACACTCAAACAGCATAGAACATCAAATCAAATTAGTATACACTTATACAGTATACAACATCAGATCAAATATGTATACACTTAAACAGCATACAATGTCAGATCAAATTAGTATACATTTAAACCGCATACAACATTAGATCAAATCAATATACACTTAAACAGCATACAACATCAGACCAAATTAGTATACACTTAAAACAGCATACAACATTACATCAAATTAGTAACACTGAAAACAGCAGACAAACATCAGATCAAATTTAGATACATTAAAACAGCATACAACATCAGAAACCCAAATTAGTATTATATTTAGCATACAAAACATCAGATCAAATTAGTATATACCTAACAGCTACAAACATCAGATCAAATTAGTATACATTAAAAAACAGCCATACAACCTCAGACCAAATTTGTATATATTAAAACAGCAATAACATCAGATCAATAGTATATCACTTACAATTAGCATACAACATCAGATCAAATTAGTATACAATTAAACAGCCTACAACATCAGATCAAATTAGTATACACTTAAACAGCCTACAACATCAGATCAAATTAGTATACACTTAAACAGCATACAACATCAGATCAAATTAGTATACATTTAAAGAGCATAGAACATCAGATCAAATTATATAAAATAAAAGTATACAACATCAGAACTACCATTAGTATAAACTCAAAACAGCCAATACAACATCAGATCAAATTAGTATACATTAAGAGCATTAGAACATCAGACAAATTAGTATACACTTTAAACAGCTACATCCCAGATCAAATTAGTATACACTTAAACAGCTACAAACATCAGATCAAACTAGTATACATTTAAAAAGCATTTACAACATCAGATCAAATTATATCATTACACTACGAGCATAGAACATGCAGATCAAATTAGTATACACTTAAACAGCATACAACATCAGATCAAATTAGTATACATTTTAAGAGCATACAACATCAGATCAAATTAGTATACATTTTAAAGAGCATACATCAGATCAGATCATTAGTATACATATTTAGAGCATAGAAACATCAGATCATTAGTATACATTTAAACAGCATACAACATCAGATCAAATTAGTATACACTTAACAGCATACAACATCAGATCATTAGTATACATTTAAAGAGCATAGACATCAGATCAAATTAGTATACATTTAAAGAGCATAGAACATCAGATCAAATTAGTATAAACACTTAAACAGCATAAAAACATCAGATCAAATTATTATACATTTAAAAAGCATACAACATCAGATCAAATTAGTATACATTAAAGAGCATAGAACATCAGATCAAATTAGTATACACTTAAACAGCATACACAAAATCAGATCAAATTAGTATACACTTAAAACAGCATAACAACATCAGATCAAATTAAGTATACATTTAAACAGACCTACAAAAATCAGATCAAATTAGTATACACTTAAAACAGCATACAACATCAAGATCATAATTAGTATACACTTAAACAGCCTACAACATTCAGATCAAATGAGTATTACACTTCAAACAGCATAAAACATCAGATCCAAATTAGTATACATTTAAAACAGCATACAACATCAGATCAAAATTAGTTATACACCTAAACAGCCTACAACATCCAGATCAAAATTTAGTATCACTTAAACAGCCTAAAACATCATATCAAATTAGTTATACACTTAAACGCATACAACATTGATCAAATTAGTATACATTCTAAAACAGCCTACAACATCATATCAAATTAGTATACATTAAACAGCCTACAACATCAGATCAAATAGGTACACTTAAAACAGCCTAACATCAGAGCAAATTAAATTACACTTAAATAGCCTACAACATCCAAGATCAAAGTAGTATACACTTAAACAGCCAATACAACATCCAGATCAAAATTAGTATACACTTAAACAGCCACAACACAGATCAAATAGTATACACTTAAACAGCATACACCTCGGATCAAATTAGTACACTTAAAAACAGCCTACAACATCAGATCAAATAGTATAAACTTAAAACAGCATACAACATCAGATCAAATTAGTATACAATTAAATAGCCTACAACATCAGATCAAATTAGTATACACTTAAACAGCATAAACATCAGAATAAAATTAGTATACACTTAAACAGCTACAAACATCAGATCAAATTAGTATACACTTAAAACAGCATACAACATAAGAATCAAAATAGTATACATTGAACAAGCATAAAAAATCAGATCAAAATTAGTATAACATTTTAAGAGATAACAACATCAGACAAATAGTATACACTTAAACAGCATACAAAACATCAGATCAAATTAGTATACACTTAAAAGCATAAACAAATTTCAGATCAAATTAGAAATACACTAAACAGCCAAAAATACATCACGAAATCAGTAGTAACATTTTAAAGAGCATACACAAAATCAGATCCAAATTAGTATAACACTTAAAACAGCATACAACAGCATAAAACATCAGTAATCAAATTAGTATACACTTTTAAACAGCATAAAACATCAGAATTCAAAATTAGTAACACTTAAACAGCTACAACATTTTCAGAATGAAAATTAGTATACACTTAAACGCATAAAACATCAGAATCAAATTAGTTACACTTTAACAGCATACAAACATCCAGATCAAACATTGTATACACTTTAAACAGCATACAACATCAGATTCCAAAATTAGTATACACTTTAAACAAAGCATACAACAGCAGATAAAAGAAGTAGAACATTTAAAGAGCAACGAGAACAACAAAGGAACCATTAAATTCATTACACATTTTAAAAACAAGCATAGTAGAACATCAGATCAAATTAGTATACAACTTCAAATAGCATATAACATCAGTATACACTTAAACAGCATACAACATCAGATCAAATTAGTATACACTTAAACAGCATTTAACATCAATATATACCTAAACAGCATACAACATCATATCAAATTAGTATATACTTAAACAGCATACAACATCAGTATATACTTGAACAACATACAACATCAGATCAAATTAGTATACACTTAAACAGCATAAAATATCAGATCAAATTAGTATACATTCAAACAGCATACAACATAAGATCAAATTAGTATACACTTAAACAGCATACAACATCAGACCAAATTAGTATACACTTAAACAGTATACATCATCAGATCTATTTAGTATACACTTAAACAGCATACAACGTCAGATCAAATTAGTATACATTAAAACAGCATACAACATCAGACCAAATTAGTATATACTTAAACAACATACAACATCTGATCAAATTATTATCATAAACAGCATAAAACATCAGTCATATTAGTATACATTTAACAGCATAAAACCTTCAGAAATCAAATTAGTATACACTTAAAACAACAACATCAGATCATCAGTATACACTTAAACAGCATACAACTCAAATCAAATTGGTATTCACTTAAACAGCATACAACATCAGTATATTAAAAAACTTAACAGCATACACTCAGAACAAATTCAGTATACCTTAAAAAATATACACATTCAGATCAATTTAGTATATACTTAAACAGCATACAACATTAGATCAAATTATTATACACTTAAACAGCATACAACATCAGATCAAATTAGTATACATTTAATCAGCATAAAACATCAGATCAGTAGTATACACTGTTAAACAGCATACAACAAAATCAGATCAAATTGTATTCACTTAAATACATAAAACATCATATATACTTAAAACAGCATACAAACGGATCAGATCAATTAGTATACTTGAAAAAAATTAAAAAACATACAACATCAGATCAAATTGGTATTCACTTAAATAGCATACAACATCAGTATATACTTAAACAGCATACAACATCAGATCAAATCAGTATACACTTAAAAAATATACAACATCAGATCAAATTAGTATATACTTAAACAGCATAAAACATCAGATCAAATTAGTATACATTAAAACAGCATAAAACATCAGATCATATTAGTATACATTCAAACAGCATACAACATCAGATCAAATTAGTATACACTTAAACAGCATACAACATCAGATCAAATTAGTATACACTTAAACAGCATAGAACATCAGATCAAATTAGTATACACTTAAACAGCATACAACATTAGTATATACTTAAACAGCCTTCAACATCAGATCAAATTAGTATATACTTAAACAGCATACAACATCAGATCAAATTAGTATACAATTAAACATCATACAACATCAATATATACTTAAACAGCCTACAACATCAGATCAAATTAGTATATGCTTAAACAGCATACAACATCAGATCAAATCAGTATACACTTAAATAGCATACAACATCATATCAAATTAGTATACACTTAAACAGCATAAAACATCAGTGTATACCTAAACAGCATACAACATCAGATCATATTAGTATATAATTAAACAGCATATAACATCAGATCATATTAGCATGCACTTAAACAGCATACAACATCAGATCAAATTAGTATACACTTAAACAGCATACAACATCAGTATATACTTAAACAGCATACAACATCAGATCAAATTAGTATACACTTAAACAGCATACAACATCAGATCAAATTAGTATACACTTAAACAGCATACAACATCAGATCAAATTAGTATATACTTAAACAGCATAGAACATCAGATCAAATTAGTATATACTTGAACAGCATACAACATCAGATCAAATTAGTATACACTTAAACAGCATACAACATCAGATCAAATTAGTATACACTTAAACAGCATACAACATCAGATCAAATTAGTATACACTTAAACAGCATACAACATAAAGATCAAATTAATATACACTTAAACAGCATACAACATCAGATCAAATATCAGATCAAATTAGTATACACTTAGACAGCATACAACATCAGATCAAATTAGTATACACTTGACCAGCAAACAACATCAGTATATACTTAAACAGCATACAACATCAGATCAAATTAGTATACACTTAAACAGCATACAACATCAGATCAAATTAGTATACACTTAAACAGCATACAACATCAGATCAAATTAGTATACACTTAAACAGCATACAACATCAGATCAAATTAGTATACAATTAAATAGCATACAACATCAGTATATACTTAAACAGCATATAACATCAGATCAAATTGGTATACATTTAGACAGCATACAACATCAGACCAAATTCGTATACACTTAAATAGCATACAACATCAGATCAAATTATTATATATTTAAACAGTATACAATATCAGATCAAATTAGTATACACTTAAACAGCATACAACATCAGATCAAATTAGTATACACTTAAACAGTATACAACATCAGATCAAATTAGTATACACTTAAACAGCATACAGCATGAAAATATCAAATGCATTAGTTATCAAACTCTTGGCTGAAGGGTAAAACAGTTTTTAATCAGAATGATGATGATATAATCCGGAAAATTTATGGTTTTATTTATTGGAATGCCTGAGGCACTCAGGAATGTCGTAGAATGAACATATTTACAACAACTTAGACCAAAGGCCAAGCAGCTGGGACCTATGAGTTCATTTAGCGCTGAAAGGAACTAAAAGGTTTAACAGGAGGAAACCACGCTGTTACACTACAAAACAATTGTAGGAGAGGGTGGAAAGTAAGATGGAAGAAAGAATATGAATAGAGGCACAGTAAAATGAATAAAAGGGTTTGCAGCTAGGGCCGAAGGGGCGCTGCAAAAAAAAAAAAAAAAAAAAAAAAACCTTAGTAATGCCTACAATGCACCGTGCATGAGTTATACACTGAAGGCATTATCCTCCTACGGGAAACAATACTTCGTGAAAAATGTGTGTGGAAGACTGGTACTAGATAATGAAGACTGTCTGAAATTGACCTACGGTGTGGAAATAATCGCATAACTTATTATATACATACAGGACCAGTATGATCCTTCCTCTATCTGTTGGTAAGCTTTAGTGCGTTATTGAATTCTGATCATAAAGATCTTGGACCAACGAGTTTCGGGATTTGTAAAAACTACCACATTTCAGCACAGGTTCGAGTAGACAGAGATGATGTTTTCTCTGTTGTTACTCATATTGTTGTATCTTTATTTTTTTCTATTTAATGAATCTTGACGTCAAACAGAAAAACAAATCTGATCTCGTCACCTTCGTCTTGTATCTCAACACAAAAAACTATTTATCTCTATCTTATGGTGACAGATTCTAAGTAACTGATAGATTTTGATGAAAAAGCGCCGAAATATATGGTTCTCTTTACCTAATGTCATGGTAAGTGTCTCAACATATAAAGGGGTTTTGTGGGGGTGGGTTGCAAGTTACAGACTATGAATATTTGGTAAACAAGAAAAAGTGATAGATATAGAATTAGCCAGGTTATTTCCCATATAAGGACCTTCCACCTTAATTTTATATTTCACCCAGTAAAGAAATTGAAATGACCAACAGTTTTCCTAAATTTACTTCGCCAAACGTCACTAGCTACGAGTATAAGTAGATTCACATCAACCGTGCATTTGACGTCTAGGCCAGTCCCTTACGACGCTCCTGATTGCCTGTTGATAAGCCAATCACAGGGCTGGAAACTGTCTCTCGAGAGAGAGTTCACATTGGCAGGATGTATGTCCCACCTCTCCTGAGGGATACTTTTGAAAGGCGCATCCCTCAGGAGAGGTGGAACATAGATCCTACCCATGTGAACTCTGGAGACTGAGAGTTTCCAGCCCTGTGACTGGCTTATCAACAGCCAATCAGGTGCGACGTAAGGGACTGGCCTAGACGTCAAATGCACGGTTGATGTGAATCTACTATAGCTAGTACATTCATTAGATGATCTTTTTCAGATTCGTGTACAATATTTTCTCTCATATGAATTAAAATAACAAATTCACTAAAATTTTCTTTACCTATACTTCTGCAAATACATGAAAATCATAAATGTATTCGGTAGATTTTGAATCATCATTCGGTTGCCTTCGAGGCAAACGAATTTGTCGATAACAGGTTAGGTAGAAGAACCGTTCGTACTAGGAGCCAACACACCTTCCAACTGAAATCTTTAACAGCTGTCAGTTACAATAATCGTATCAATTTCGTTTCCTCAGAAAAGACCGAGGCACGCTCTCCAGGTAGCCTGAATACTTTTTTTTTTTTACCCTCCTCGATCATCCCGTCATTTAATATCAAAATGCTACATAAGATGGCAAAGGAGGAGGCGCGGTCGAGGGAGATTGGGGAGTTTGAAGACACGGAACGTGATATGGGAAAGAAAACTAGGAGGAAGAGAGAGAGAGAGAGACGTCATTCCAAGGGAGATCTGATCTCTGCGAAACGTCCCAACTTCTTCTTCTACTTCTTCCTTGGATACACGAAACCAGAATAGGATCCCTCCGTAACCCTGACAGTATATGGCCGAACTGGAGGAAGGTTTACGTTATGTACCTCCAGCTTCTGTTGTTGTTTGTTAAGCTGAGCTTATGCAAAAGTGAAGTTGATTTTGGTTTCCCATAAGTGAAATGAAACATCCCGCAGGATCAGTAATTCGTTCTCATTTATTCTCTCGTGTATTATTCAATACATGAGTTTCGATGCTAGGTATAATTCGTATGCACAAAAGAATGAGGTTAACCCACCCTCATGGTAGGTCAGGCGTCCCCACCCTCATAGTAGGTCAGGCGTCAGGATTAGTCATGAGGGTGGTTGAAAAGAATGAAAATTATGGGCCTAGTCTACTCTAGGTGACAGGGCTGATATTTGCGTCAAACGGTCCAGGCACTTGTCAATTATCCTCACCTCATGGGTCCATTGGGCTCGATATGAAACGATAGAGCCTCGAGGAATGCAGTCAGTCACTCCTTCTGTTGCTCTTATTTCTTTGATTTTTATATTAACTTTCTCCATAGCACGTTCGTTTGCATCACCAGAAAAATGACTGTCTGCTAATGTAGTAAATGTAGTTCTAATATAGCTCCAGTGGCAATGGAGCTCATGACGTTTATATGACAATTTGTTAACGGTTCGAGTCTTGATATTAACACTGATAGACCTTGTTGTTTTTCATATCAAAATTGTTGCTGCTCCTTTGGTACGGGCGAGGTGGTAGCGATGAAAGCAAATGGCTTCCATGAGCCTCTAGACTTCCAGAAGGGCCTGTGTTAAGAGATTTGTGACTTCCAGAAGGGCCTATGACTTCCAGAAAGGCCTGTGTTAAGAGATTTGTGACTTCCAGAAGGGCCTGTGACGTAGGGAATGTGTTAAGAAATTTCATCTGTACATCATCCTAAAAGAAAAATATATATAGCTAGTATTTCTTCTTCATATTAAAGCCAGGTTACTTTACAGACGAAAAGTAGCCATGTATAAAAAATCATCAGTTAACGCAGGAAGCGAAAACAGCCATTTTGGAAGGACATGAACTACCAAGAGATAGAGATAAAAATAAGAAGAAGAAGAAGAAGAAGAAGAAGAAGAAGAAGAAGAAGAAGAAGAAGAGAGAGAGAGAGAGAGAGAGAGAGAGAGAGAGAGAGAGAAGGGATACCGGTACAATCAGACGAAACCTGACCCGGAATTCTCTTTCATTTTCGAAGATAAGAGTTATTGGCGCGGTACCTTCCCCTTTCTTCGCTTAATAGTCCTTCCTCGTCACGAGAACAGTGCAATAGACATTAATCTTTTTCGATTTAGAGACAACGAGATGCAAGACCTAACAGTACACGAAGTGAAAAGCCGATACTGTATCATTACTCAGTTGACCAAGGGCTATGTAGATCTAGACCGTGCAGTTGACGAAGAGGCGCCGCCATCAGATATTGTGATAAAAGTAGAAATACTTTGTTTCCTTCGCAAACACCAAACACTTGATAGTATTCTTGAAGAGATAAGTTGATCCTCGAGTGCGGAAAGTATATATTTAGAGAGAGTTGCGTAAAACATCTTTCTGTTTGAATACAACATACTTTCTGTCTTCGACGTGATTTTAAGTCTATCGACTGAGATGAATGAATAAAAGGTACGAGTGAACGTTATAGGAAATTTGGACAAAGTTTTACAATTTCAAATAGATGCCAAAATGGATAAAACAAAGTAGAAAAAGATGAAGCTTATAAAAACAAAGAATATGCCTCTTCTCCGGTGGCAGGCCAAAAGATACGTCTACTGTAAGTTATCATAGGCAGGATTGGACTCACAAAGGACCGGTAATTATGGATA
>NC_061106.1:28594007-28609840 GCF_015104395.2 Macrobrachium nipponense
TCTATTTTTTCAATGTGACAGAAACTGACCCTGAAAGACTATTAGCAGAATTTAGAAAAGGAACAAACCCCAATATTCAGGCATCATGGCCAAATCTCAGTGATTTGTCAACTGGATATTGTGCTGTTACTAGAGAGTTCTTTGTTCTTGCGTGGATTGTTTTTAAGAAACTCAAGTATGTTCATAGCAGCTTGACCAACGTTAATGCTTGTATGGAAAAGTATTTGCAGTTGAGAGATAAGGTTCCAGATCTTGGGCCCCTTGCCATAGGAGAGTATTTTACATCTGCTGAAAATGTACCAAATGTAGTTGAAGATTTGATTCGGGTTACTTGTGATATTGAAAATTTTAGCATTCATATGTTATCGTCCGGTCGAGATGAAGATCTTTCTAAGAACTTTGAAAGACTGTTCCGAGGCTTCGTTATGTCCCAAAGCAGTCAGGTTAGTGAATATGCGATCCATATGCCAAGATGAACCCAAAAGGGAACCTTTTCCCTTTTTGGAAACGAGCCAAGAAACTTCAACTCGATGGAGCTTTGTTGGGCGCGGTGGATATAAAAGACCTTAGCGAACTTCTTTTGGATTTTCCTGCTGTTGAAGAGCTGACTCTTGAATTCAGACATGGACTGAGCTGCAGCAGTGAAGAACTCCCTGAGCACATCGTCTTCCCTCAAGTGACATCATTGGTCATAAGACCATCTGAGGTAAATGCTTATAACCAGCTTTTCCAAATACTTCCTCACATACAAGAACTCGTATTCCTTAGTCCTAGTGTAAAAATTAGGAAGCCAGCCATCAATTTCAAACTCCTACCAGAACTGCGTGTTCTCAAAATTGCTGACTGGGATTTAGTGCACTTTTCTGATCTCCTTGATGTGCCCAGGGATGTTCAGTGCAGAAAGCGATTTGAACTTCATGGGCCAAGTGATACATTATCCTGTAAAGATATCAAAACCCTTCTGAATTCAGGATCGGAAGGAATTATTTTTATTTTCCAAAATCTAGATCTACCTTAGAGGTAGAATCCCAGGCCAAAGCTTCCTTTCGCTGAGCGACTTACAGACATTGAAATACTGTACCTAGCTAAGAGTGTACAATGTACAAGATATGTTGTTGGAGTCACATTTTGTTTAATAATTTTTTATCAATAGTCTTCCTTAAAACAGAAGATGACCGTCAGTACAATGTTTGTTAATTCTATTACAACTTCCAAACTCTGTATATACTTGAATGGTAGTTACATAATTATTGTTTTAATTAATCATTCCCTAGCCTTTGACATGAAATAAATTCCACTTGAAATAACTTCATTGTGCTTTAAATCCGGCTGTTATTTCATGCAATGATACCTTACTTACTTAGTTCTCATTTTGTCAGGCAGTCTAAGTCCAGCATAGTTTCCACCTTGCAAGATTCGCTGCGACCTTGTAATTCATTCACTGCATGTGCTAGATGATCCCCTTGACAGGAATTCAGACAGTTTTTGATCATTACTCTTGGTATCTCTTGGTGCTTAGACAGAGCAACATAAGGCTGTCTTGTCCAAACTACCCCACGATGGTTTTTTTTCTCCCCAATTCAAATCGGTTCTCAAGTTTCTGTTCTCTCGTAGCTCTTTTCCTCCTATGTATCAGCAATCTTCGCCTACCGACCCATTTTGAAGGAATTATCTATGATCCATCCATCTATATAGTGTCTTTTTCCTTTTCTTCCTAGTCATTTTCTATCATTCAGATGACTCAGTAACACTCCTTCCCATCTTGATTCGGTGGAAGTCAGCAATTTTCACATGACAGATCGGCACAGTTTTTGCCTTCACTGTGAATCTCTGGAATTGTTCCTCAGGCTCTGTTCTTTAGTTTACCAATTTTCGAAAAGCAGGTCTCCACTTTTCTTGATGATGATAAGTCCCTTTTTTTTCTTTTACCTGTCCGATAGACCTGGGCAAGATATGGGCACAGTTGTTTGTCCCGCTAGTCCTGGGGTTATAAGCAGTTAGATTATTTTCTGCAGTTTGTCAAATTATATTGTCAGTAAAGCAAGGATTATTCTTAACGTGTCATATTTCTTGAGCTCTTTGTCATACCAATTACAATAGATATTTCTCTCAGTTAATTTCTTATATCATTATTATTATTATTATTATTTTTTGTGGGAAGGTAATCAATGTTATTGTCTGTTATAAGACTGTCATTTGCTTCATAAAAACCTTGAGCTCTTTGTCATACCAATTACAATAGATATTTCTTTCAGTTAATTTCTTACATTATTTATTCAAGTTTTAATTCTTTTTCTTTTTTTGTGGGAGAGGGTATTCAGTGTTATTTTCAATTATAAGAATGTTACTTACTTCATAAAAACCTTAGGCTCTTTGCCATACCAATTACAATAGACATTTCTCTCAGTTAAGTTCTTGCATCATTTATTTATTTTTGTGGGAGAGGGCGTTCAATGTTATTTTCAGTTATAAGAATGTTATTTACTTCATAAAAAAGCCTTTTCCTGCGGCTAGTAAAATGTTTCCCTCAGGAAATAGAATTGAAGACTCAAAAATCTGCCTCGACGCTCAATACCTCTTGTCTAGAGTCCGGACAGTATGAAAAGGGACACTGAAACATTTTTGTTTACAACGCTTTCCTTTTTAAGTACTCTGAGCAAATAGTGATCATTTAGCATCTCAGATTTTTAAAGACTATCATCTTATTCTAAATTTAGACAAGACAGCCATGACTTTTATTGTAAAAAGCCAACATTAAACACTTCCACTTCATCACTGATTTGATTCAGTAACCGAGTGGCTACCGGTAAGAAATTTTCGATTTCTACTTATTTTATTATTGTGATTTATAGACTTGCACTGAAAATATGAACACATTCCTGCAATTTCATTTGTATACTCGGTAAGGGTCAATCTTACGTGAATCATATTTGAGATATTTGGTCTATATCAACCTATGGTGCGCGAGACATCAGTTCCCTTTGGAAAGCAAAGAATGTGAAGAAGCATTTCATACTTTTCAAAACACTACCGGAAGTGCGAGCCGTTGAGTGAATACATAGTCTAAATAAAAGAACAGTGAAGAAAACATTACATTTTAAAAGTGAAATGAAAAAACAAACTACCCCGGTAAAGATACACCTTTATATTTCTTATAGAAATATTCTATATACAGACTACTATGCACTATGTCGAAACTCTACAGGTAGGCATGATTAGGAGATAACTTTCAAGCGGAGACAATAAATGACAAGAACTGCTGGTTTCCAACTCCAGAATTCTTAAAGAGAGAGAGATAAAAGGCATAACTCTAATGGAAGGGTAACAATGGAAAAGGGAGTAGAAGGTTCAGCGTTGCAGGAGGGCCGTTGCGAAGATCAGTATCAACGTTGCAGAGGTGGAAACACAGGTGGCGGCGTTGGGATCGTCACCCATCATTTCTTTGTCCTTCTCCGACTCGCCTGGAAGTTAATACACAATTATAATAGCCGTCGAACCTCAAGGTGAATTTATGTGTACATAATCAGGACTGGAAATCCGACCGGACGTCAGAGTGTAAATAAATGCATACAAAATCCTTATTAGGTATGAAATACATTCCACAAGAATTGTCAGTGTGGTTTCTCTAAGTGAATCTCTGCTTTATCATTTCCTAGTAATTCGTTGATATTACCAGCGTTTACATTTGGGATTTTTATTTTTATTTGGGCACAAAAACCATACTTAAATCAACCAGATCAATTAATATATATGGAATTTACAGTATCACATTTATTTCGTTTTGCCCTTCACGGAAAATACTCTTCAAGGCTAATAGAACTGGTTTATTTCAATGTGTTGACGATTTCAAGTGCCGTTGCTTGCATCGAAATTAAAATGATTCATTCAGTATTGCTCTATATATAAAGATTTTTAAGAAATGCTTATGGATATTTCTTAATGTGACAGAAACTGACCCTGAAAGACTATTAGCAGAATTTAGAAAAGGAACAAACCCCATTATTAAGGCATCATGGCCAAATCTCAGTGATTTGTCAACTGGATATTGTGATCTCACTAATGAGTTCTTTGTTCTTGCCTGGATTGTTTTTAAGAAACTCAAGTATGTTCATAGCAGCTTGACCAATGTTAATGCTTGTATGGAAAAGTATTTGCATTTGAGAGGTAAGGTTCCAGATCTTGGTCCCCTTGCCATAGGAGAGTATTTTTCATCTGCTGAAAATATACCAAATGTAGTTGAAGATTTGATTCGGGTTACTTGTGATATTGAAAATTTTAGCATTCATATGTTATCGTCCGGTCGAGATGAAGATCTTTATAAGAACTTTGAAAGACTGTCCGAGGCTTCGTTATGTCCCAAAGCAGTCAGGTTAGTGAATATGCGATCCATATGCCAAGATGAACCCAAAAGGGGAACCTTTTCCCTTTTTGGAAAACGAGCCAAGAAACTTCAACTCGACGGAGCTTTGTTGGGCGTGGTGGATATAAAAGACCTTAGCGAACTTCTTTTGGATTTTCCTGCTGTTGAAGAGCTGACTCTTGAATTCAGACATGGACTGAGCTGCAGCAGTGATGAACTCCCTGAGCACATCGTCTTCCCTCAAGTGACGTCATTGGTCATAAAACCATTAACTGAGGTAAATGCTTATAACCAGCTTTTCCAAATACTTCCTCACATACAAGAACTCGTATTCCTTAGTCCTTGTGTAAAAATTAGGAAGCCAGCCATCAATTTCAAACTCCTACCAGAACTGCGTGTTCTCAAAATTGCTGACTGGGATTTAGTGCACTTTTCTGATCTCCTTGATGTGCCCAGGGATGTTCAGTGCAGAAAGCGATTTGAACTTCATGGGCCAAGTGATACATTATCCTGTAAAGATATCAAAACCCTTCTGAATTCAGGATGGAATTATTTTCCAAAATCTAGATCTACCTTAGAGGTAGAATCCCAGGCCAAAGCTTCCTTTCGCTGAGCGACTTACAGACATTGAAATACTGTACCTAGCTAAGAGTGTACAATGTACAAGATATGTTGTTGGAGTCACATTTTGTTTAATAATTTTTTATCAATAGTCTTCCTTAAAACAGAAGATGACCGTCAGTACAATGTTTGTTAATCTATTACAACTCCAAACTCTGTATATACTTGAATGGTAGTTATACATATTATTGTTTTAATTAATCATTCCTAGCCTTTGACATGAAATAAATTCCACTTGAAATAACTTCATTGTGCTTTAAATCCGGCTGTTATTCATGCAATGATACCTTACTTACTTAGTTCTCATTTTGTCAGGCAGTCTAAGTCCAGCATAGTTTCCACCTTGCAAGATTCGCTGCGACCTTGTAATTCATTCACTGCATGTGCTAGATGATCCCCTTGACAGGAATTCAGACAGTTTTTGATCATTACTCTTGGTATCTCTGGTGCTTAGACAGAGCAACATAAGGCTGTCTTGTCCAAACTACCCACGGATGGTTTTTTTTCTCCCCAATTCAAATCGGTTCTCAAGTTTCTGTTCTCTCGTAGCTCTTTTCCTCCTATGTATCAGCAATCTTCGCCTACCGACCCATTTTGAAGGAATTATCTATGATCCATCCATCTATATAGTGTCTTTTTCCTTTTCTTCCTAGTCATTTTCTATCATTCAGATGACTCCAAGTAACACTCCTTCCCATCTTGATTCGGTGGAAGTCAGCAATTTTCACATGACAGATCGGCACAGTTTTTGCCTTCACTGTGAATCTCTGGAATTGTTCCTCAGGCTCTGTTCTTTAGTTAACAATTTTCGAAAAGCAGGTCTCCACTTTTCTTGATGATGATAAGTCCCTTTTTTTTCTTTTTCCTGTCCGATAGACCTGGGCAAGATATGGGCACAGTTGTTTGTCCCGCTAGTCCTGGGGTTATAAGCAGTTAGATTATTTTCTGCAGTTTGTCAAATTATATTGTCAGTAAAGCAAGGATTATTCTTAACGTGTCATATTTCTTGAGCTCTTTGTCATACCAATTACAATAGATATTTCTCTCAGTTAATTTCTTATATCATTATTATTATTATTATTATTATTTTTTTGTGGGGAAGGTAATCAATGTTATTGTCTGTTATAAGACTGTCATTTGCTTCATAAAAACCTTGAGCTCTTTGTCATACCAATTACAATAGATATTTCTTTCAGTTAATTTCTTACATTATTTATTCAAGTTTTTAATTCTTTTTCTTTTTTTGTGGAGAGGGTATTCAGTGTTATTTCAATTATAAGAATGTTACTTGCTTCATAAAAACCTTAGGCTCTTTGCCATACCAATTACAATAGACATTTCTCTCAGTTAAGTTCTTGCATCATTTATTTATTTTTGTGGGAGAGGGCGTTCAATGTTATTTTCAGTTATAAGAATGTTATTTACTTCATAAAAAAGCCTTTTCCTGCGGCTAGTAAAATGTTTCCCTCAGGAAATAGAATTGAAGACTCAAAAATCTGCCTCGACGCTCAATACCTCTTGTCTAGAGTCCGGACAGTATGAAAAGGGACACTGAAACATTTTTGTTTACAACGCTTTCCTTTTTAAGTACTCTGAGCAAATAGTGATCATTTAGCATCTCAGATTTTTAAAGACTATCATCTTATTCTAAATTTAGACAAGACAGCCATGACTTTTATTGTAAAAAGCCAACATTAAACACTTCCACTTCATCACTGATTTGATTCAGTAACCGAGTGGCTACCGGTAAGAAATTTTCGATTTCTACTTATTTTATTATTGTGATTTATAGACTTGCACTGAAAATATGAACACATTCCTGCAATTTCATTTGTATACTCGGTAAGGGTCAATCTTACGTGAATCATATTTGAGATATTTGGTCTATATCAACCTATGGTGCGCGAGACATCAGTTCCCTTTGGAAAGCAAAGAATGTGAAGAAGCATTTCATACTTTTCAAAACACTACCAGGAAGTGCGGAGCCGTTGAGTGAATATACATAGTCTAAATAAAAGACAGTGTAAGAAACATTACATTTTAAAAGTGAAATGAAAAAACAAACTACCCCGGTAAAGATACACCTTTATATTTCTTATAGAAATATTCTATATACAGACTACTATGCACTATGTCGAAACTCTACAGGTAGGTATGATTAGGAGATAACTTTATTCAAGCGGAGACAATAAATGGCAAGAACTGCTGGTTTCCACTCCAGAATTCTTTAAAGAGAGAGGAGATAAAAGGCATAACTCTAATGGAAGGGTAACAAAATGGAAAAGGGAGTAGAAGGTTCAGCGTTGCAGGAGGGCCGTTGCGAAGATCAGTATCAACGTTGCAGAGGTGGAAACACAGGTGGCGGCGTTGGGATCGTCACCCATCATTTCTTTGTCCTTCTCCGACTCGCCTGGAAGTTAATACACAATTATAATAGCCGTCGAACCTCAAGGTGAATTTATGTGTACATAATCAGGACTGGAAATCCGACGGACGTCAGAGTGTAAATAAATGCATACAAAATCCTTATTAGGTATGAAATACATTCCACAAGAATTGTCAGTGTGGTTTCTCTAAGTGAATCTCTGCTTTATCATTTCCTAGTAATTCGTTGATATTACCAGCGTTTACATTTGGGATTTTTATTTTTATTTGGGCACAAAAACCATACTTAAATCAACCAGATCAATTATATATATGGAATTTATTTACAGTATCACATTTATTTCGTTTTGCCCTTCACGGAAAATACTCTTCAAGGCTAATAGAACTGGTTTATTTCAATGTGTTGACGATTTCAAGTGCCGTTGCTTGCATCGAAATTAAAATGATTCATTCAGTATTGCTCTATATATAAAGATTTTTTAAGAAATGCTTATGGATATTTCTTAATGTGACAGAAACTGACCCTGAAAGACTATTAGCATGAATTTAGAAAAGGAACAAACCCTATTATTAAGGCATCATGGCCAAAAAAAAATCTCAGTGATTTGTCAACTGGATATTGTGATCTCACTAATGAGTTCTTTGTTCTTGCCTGGATTTTTTTGTTTTTTAAGAAACTCAAGTATGTTCATGCAGCTTGACCAATGTTAATGCTTGTATGGAAAAGTATTTGCATTTGAGAGATAAGGTTCCAGATCTTGGGCCCCTTGCCATAGGAGAGTATTTTTCATCTGCTGAAAATATACCAAATGTAGTTGAAGATTTGATTCGGGTTACTTGTGATATTGAAAATTTTAGCATTCATATGTTATCGTCTGGTCGAGATGAAGATCTTTATAAGAACTTTGAAAGACTGTCCGAGGCTTCGTTATGTCCCAAGCAGTCAGGTTAGTGAATATGCGATCCATATGCCATGATGAACCCCAAAAGGGGAACCTTTTCCCTTTTTTTGGAAAACGAGCCAAGAAACTTCAACTCGACGGAGCTTGGCTGGGCGCCGTGGATATAAAAGACCTTAGCGAACTTCTTTTGGATTTTCCTGCTGTTGAAGAGCTGACTCTTGAATTCAGACATGGACTGAGCTGCAGCAGTGAAGAACTCCCTGAGCACATCGTCTTCCCTCAAGTGACATCATTGGTCATAAGACCATCTGAGGTAAATGCTTATAACCAGCTTTTCCAAATACTTCCTCACATACAAGAACTCGTATTCCTTAGTCCTAGTGTAAAAATTAGGAAGCCAGCCATCAATTTCAAACTCCTACCAGAACTGCGTGTTCTCAAAATTGCTGACTGGGATTTAGTGCACTTTTCTGATCTCCTTGATGTGCCCAGGGATGTTCAGTGCAGAAAGCGATTTGAACTTCATGGGCCAAGTGATACATTATCCTGTAAAGATATCAAAACCCTTCTGAATTCAGGATGGAATTATTTTCCAAAATCTAGATCTACCTTAGAGGTAGAATCCCAGGCTAAAGCTTCCTTTCGCTGAGCGACTTATTGAAATTATTGTATACGGACATTGAAATACTGTACCTAGCTAAGAGTGTACAATGTACAAGATATGTTGTTGGAGTCACACTTTGTTTTATAATATTTTATCAATAGTCTTCCTTAAAACAGAAGCTGACCGTTAGTACAATGTGTCTTATTCTATTACAACTCCAAACTCTGTATATACTTGAATGGTAGTTACCCATATTATTGTTTTTATTAATCATTCTTAGCCTTTGACATGAAATAAATTCCACTCGAAATAACTTCATTGTGCTTAAAATGCGGCTGTTATTCATGCAATGAAACCTTACTTGGTTCTCATTTTGTCAGGCAGTCCAAGTCCAGCATAGTTTCCACCTTGCAAGATTCGCTGCGAACTTGTAATTCCTTCACTGCATGTGCTAGATGATCGCCTTAACAGGAATTCAGACAGTTTTTGATCATTACTCTTGGTATCTCTGGTGCTTAGACAGAGCAATATAAGGCTGTCTCGTCCAGACTACCCACGGATGGTTTTTTTCTCCTCCATTCAAATCGGTTCTCAAGTTTCTGTTGACTCGTAGCTCTTTTCCTCCTATGTATCAGCAATCTTCGCCTACCGGCCTATATTGAAGGAATTATCTATGATCTATTCATCTATATAGTGACTTCTTCCTTTCCTTCTTAGTCATTTTCTATCATTCAGATGACCCAGTAACACTCCTTCCCATCTTGATTCAGTGGAAGTCAGCAATTTTTATATGACTCAGATCGGTACAGTTTTTGTCTTCACTGTGAATCTCTGGAATTGTTCCTTAGGCTCTGTTCTTTAGTTTACCAATTTTCGAAAAGCAGGCCTCCACTTTTCTTGATGATGATAAGTTCCTTTTTTTCCTTTTTTATTTTTCCTGTCCGATAGATATGGGCACAGTTGTTTGTCCCGCTAGTCCTGAGGTTATAAGCAGTTAGATTATTTTCTGCAGTTTGTCAAATTATATTGTCAGTAAAGCAAGGATTATTCTTAACGTGTCATATTTCTTGAGCTCTTTGTCATACCAATTACAATAGATATTTCTCTCAGTTAATTTCTTATATCATTATTATTATTTTTTTTTTTGTGGGGAAGGTAATCAATGTTATTGTCTGTTATAAGACTGTCATTTGCTTCATAATAACCTTGAGTTCTTTGTCATACCAATTACAATAGATATTTCTTCCAGTTAATTTCTTACATTATTTATTCACGTTTTAATTCTTTTTCTTTTTTTGTGGGAGAGGGTATTCAGTGTTATTTTCAATTATAAGAATGTTATTTACTTCATAAAAACCTTGAGCTCTTTGCCATACCAATTACAATAGACATTTCTCTCAGTTAAGTTCTTGCATCATTTATTTATTTTTTGTGGGAGAGGGCGTTCAATGTTATTTTCAGTTATAAGAATGTTATTTACTTCATAAAAACCTTGTCCTGTGACTAGTAATATATTTCCCTCAGAGGCTAAAATTGAAAACTCAAAAATCTGCCTCGACGCTCAAGACCTCTTGTCTCGAGTCCGGATAGTATGAAAACGAACACTGAAACGGTTTACAACGCTTCCCTTTTCAAGAACTCTGAGCAAATAGTGATCATTTAGCATCTCGGATTTTTATAAACTATCATCTTATTCTAAATTTAGACAAGACAGCCATGACTTTTATTGTAAAAAGCCAACATTAAACACTTCCATTTCTCATCACTGATTTGATTCAGTAACCGAGTGGCTACCGGTAAGAAATTTTCGATTTCTACTTATTTTATTATTGTGATTTATAGACTTGCACTGACAATATGAACTCAGTCATACAATTTCATTTGTATACGCGGTAAGGGTCAATCTTACGTGAATCATATTTCACATGTTTGGTCTATATCAACCTATGGTGCGTGAGAGTTCCCTTTGGAAAGCAAAGAATGTGAAGAAGCATTTCCTACTTTTGAAAACACTACCAGGAAGTGCGGAGCCGTTGAGTGAATATACATAGTCTAAAAAAAAAAGGCAGTGTAAGAAACATTACATTTTAGAAGCGAAATGAAAAAACAAACTACCCCGGTAAAGATATACCTTTATTTCTTATAGAAATATTCTATATACAGATCACTATGCACTAAGTTGAAACTCTACAGGTAGGTATGATTAGGAGATAACTTTCAAGCGGAGACAATAAATAACAAGAACTGCTGGTTTCCAACTCCAGAATTCTTTAAGAGAGAGAGAGAGATAAAAGGCATAACGCTAATGGAAGGGTAACAATGGAAAAGGGAGTAGAAGGTTCAGCGTTGCAGGAGGGCCGTTGCGAAGATCAGTATCAACGTTGCAGAGGTGGAAACGCAGGCGGCGGCGTTGGGATCGTCACCCATCATTTCTTTGTCCTTCTCCGACTCGCCTGGAAGTTAATACACAAGTATAATAGCCGTCGAACCTCAAGGTGAATTTAAGTGTACATAATCATGACTGGAAATCCGACCGGACGTCAGAGTGTAAATAAATGCATACAAAATCATTATTAGGTATGAAATACATTCCACAAGAATTGTCAGTGTGGTTTCTGTAAGTGAATCTCTGCTTTATCATTTCCTAGTAATTCGTTGAAGAGCTTACTCTTGAATTCAGACATGGACTGAGCTGCAGCAGTGATGAACTACCTGGGCACCTCGTCTTCCCTCAAGTGACGTCTTTGTTCATTAGACCAGTAACTGAGGCAGATGCTTACAACCAGCTTTTCCAAATGCTTCCTCACATAAGAGAGCTTGTGTTCCTTCGTCCCAGTGTGAAAATTATTAAAAAACTGGCCATCGATTTCAAACTTTTGCCAGAACTGCGTGTTCTCAAAATTGCTGACTGGGATTTAGTGCACCTTCCTGGTGTCCTTGATGTGCCCAGTGATATTCAGTACAGAGAACGATTTAAACTTTATGGTCCAAGTGATACATCGTCCTGTGAAGACGTCAGAAGCCTTTCGAATTCAGCATGGAATTATTTTCCAAAATCTGCATCTACCATAGAAGCAGAGTCTAGGGATCAATTTTACTGTGAGTAACAAGTTGAACAATGCAACACATGACATAAGTGAATCTGCTCATGCGAGCGGTGAAGTACTGTTATAGAAAATGTACAAGGTATTTTGTTCAAGTGCAATATATTGTTTTATAATGATTTGACATTAATCTTCAATAAAATAAAAATAAAAAATTTGTAATTTCTATGAAAAGGGACTTAACTGGAAACCCAAAAGGATCACAGAGAGCATAAAAAAATAAATCAATCAACTCCGCCTAGCAAAACCTAGAGATTGCATTGCCGACGAATTTTTCGTCAGAATACCTAGATTTTTACTCAAAGTACTTAGGTCAGGGCATTCATCTGTTTAACAGTTTTATAGCTATTACTATTGTACCTGCTCCCTTAGAAATGACGGCAATCTTCAAATAAATCCACACATCACGAATCTTGCTCATCATTACCTATAGAAATATTTGCCATAACTACTGTTTTCTATTTGTTAATTCCCTTCTAGAACTTTGCAAGCATACAGATGTTTATGCTCTAGTTTAGCTAGTTACGTTGTGCTGATAGCCTAGAATCTCGCCTTCACTTATGAAATATGATATTACCACTCTTAATTGGCAGTCGTCCCTGCGATGGAATTCTAATCCACTCTCACAATAATAAGACAAAGCGCCTGTATGTCAAGACCCTGCTTTCATTGTAACAGCTGAGGAAATAACCACTTATAAAAAATTGCTTAAGATTACGCATAACTTTAAATGGATCTCTCTGTCTCTCTCTCTCCCCTCGATGCCTTTCGTTCTGTCTCATATAGTATAATGTATTAGTATATTAACAACTATTGTCATTTGATAAAAGTTTAGGGCAATTGTTACATGTGGATACATCGTTACTTTTCCTCCATACGCCTTCACTGTATTTTCTACATAAAGGCATTTGGCAACTTCAGTTGGTAGATAAGTGTTGCCATTTTGGAGACCTGGTCCACATATTTAATTTAGAGGTAAATTCTGTATACTGCCTTTGAATTACGTATACAAATTAAAAACTGGTCAAGTGTTCGCGGATACGAAAATTCCTTTGACGGCCATATAGCTTACTGTAAAGAACATCATACATGGGTTTAAGCACTTAACAGTTGTTGTCTTTCTCATTCACTGCCGCATTTTGTTGCTGAATGATAGCGATAACATCTTCAACATTGTATTCCCTGTAACCCGTGAGACTGAGTACTGGTGTGCTACTTTGCTTGTTCGAAAAATGAAGCTCAAATTGTGAGCTTTTTCCTCTTTTGTTACCAGTACAGAGGAATGATGTATCCGAGGAAGCTGATAGACCTCTGCGTTGAATATTTCGTTCGCCTTTCGAGATGCATACAAGAAGCCGCCATAAATGACAAGGTAAACTGTGCATTGCTACTTGAATGTTTTCAATAATGTATAGATTCTTGGAGATTATGAGGTGAAGAAAAACAATCATTTTCCCAAACTATCCAGTGAATGTTTAGTCACTTTAGTGTACGTAAAAGGGGCTCCTTGCTCTTTGCAATTCTCAATGTTAGTACCTTGAACGGTATAGTACAGTTGGCAACTGATTCACGATAAGAAATGCACGCTGTAGTAGTATGGCAGTACTGATGGTGGCCTTGAATCTCTCTCTCTCTCTCTCTCTCTCTCTCTCTCTCTCTCTCTCATATATATGAGTTTGTAGGCTATGCTACTATCAGAAAATAGAGCAGAATAGGCGCTGCTAGGTAGCCAAGTGTTTCCAAGATGGTAATTATAGAAAATTAAAACTATCAGTACTGCATGCTTTTGCCGATTATGGAAGTGTTCGTGAAAATATATAAAAGTAGGTATGTAAGGGAAGTAATTTTGGATGTGTATCAATGAAGATGATAGATAGAGAGAGAGGGGGAGTTGTGTTTTAGCTGCCAAGAGGTATAATAATGGTTTTTTGGGATCAGACTGTGCAAAATGTCTACATCTTGAGCTTTTTATATCAATCTGTCTCTTATCCAGATTAATACATCCAAGAGCCTGCCAGATAATGGAAATATCCGTTTATAATAAAATATACATTACAGAATGTAAAACGGCAACTTCCTAACCTCACCTTGTCAATATTGCATAACTCTAATTGGTAGAAATGCTTATAAATAACAACCCTCGCACTTTAAACTAAAAACTTGATGCAATAGGTGATCACCTACAGGATTGTACAATATTTGTAGTAAAATATTCTGTACAACTTCCTAGCCCTTTTAGAAGATAGTGAAGCCTTAGACAAAATACATTGCACCACACACAGCAGTGAAAGCACCTGCAATGCTGCAGGCACTGCAACAAAAGCAACGGGAGGAGGGGAAAGCATTTTGTGGATGAAAACAGAGAACTGACACAGAACTGGACAAAGGAGAGAAGCACGCCTTGCTACACAGACATTGATACTCTTCTTATGTAGCCAATTAGAGAAAGAGTTTTTATGGTATGACCATGACGCATACTCAATCAGCCATTCCATTTTTGCCAATAGCAGGAAAGTTTACAAAAAAACACAAGTGCTTGCCCACCAATGCACCTTCTACCATATGCTTTTATGCTGATGATATATCTGTCTCAGCCAACCAATTAAAAGTGTTAAAGTGACATATGATGATGCGTCAATTGATGTAGTGCTCTGAAGCCAATAGCAACTGTGAAAGCCTCAAGAAGGCAAATGGCCACATACCCCTCTCCACCTGTCCCACCCAATCTTCCTACACCCAAAACTCCTTCCCTAATCTACCACCCAAAAAATAACCCTATCTCAGCCTGCTTATGCCTATAAGCAGCGTTACCACTACTTTTTCTGCCCGTCCAATGTTGCCAATAATCCAAGCACTTTTTATTTTAAGTATATATATATATTATATATATATATATATATATATATATATATATATATATATATATGTGTGTGTGTATATATGTGTGTGTGTGGTGTATATATTATAACTACAATATACAGATGGTTTCACAACATTATATATATATATATATATATATATATAATATATATATATATATATACTATATATATAATACTATATATATATATATATGTGTGTGTGTGTGTGTGTGTGTCTGTACAATCATGCTGTGAGCCACCTGTATATTTTAGAGAGTTGCTTTCAGGTTTCTTTATATGCACAGGCAGCTAAGTGCTTAAGTTTCTTTATAAGTAAACCTAATATTTATATCTTCGTGAATGCTTGAAAACTTAAATGATGAATATGTCTCTGAGGTGGTGGGAGGATAATTTGTTGGCTATATTTCCTAAAGTAATATTAACTGATATATATATAGATTACTAAGATCAGTCGGAGAATAGTCACTGAATATAAACTACGTATTGCAGGAGAAGTACATAGCGGTGAAACGTATGTGGGATGTGTTATGGACACTTCCTCAGAATATCCCCATCCATGCAGGGGAGCTTCTGCACGCCTACCTCATGCCCTCCAGCGGCCAAGATTTCAGCCAAAGTTTCCTCGTCGCTTTAGCTGCCAATCTAAGACGAATCACTGTCTACCCAGAGAAATGTCACACGTCGCCATTACGCCAGACAACGGCCTTTAATGAATGCTACAGTTACTGTCAAGAATTTCAGCTGCAAACGCTGGACTTAACTGGTATAGACTTGAAGTTTGATACCTCAGTTCTAGAGGGACTCTTGCCAAAATGTCCCTCCCTGAGTGTTTTGAAATTAGGAAGCAATAGTAACAAAGCAGTTTTAGCTTTAGCCAAACAATACTGCCCTCTAACTGTTCTTCACATAACCGAGCGACAGCCTTGGAATAAACAGCTCTCTTTAGAAATGCTTATGGATCTATTTTTTCAATGT
>NC_061106.1:28610340-28642182 GCF_015104395.2 Macrobrachium nipponense
GGTAATTATGGATAGTGGTCAGTCAGATCGCCCAAGAAGCGTCACGTGTCCGTACCATAGGAGGGGAATCGATTATTGCTTGCTCTCTCTCTCTCTCTCTCTGTATATATATATATATATATATATAATATATATATATATATATATTATAGATGATGATGCACGTGACTTCATTAAATAAGCGAATACCACAAGAAAATGATAGGCGGAAATCCAAGCGCTTTCGTCTTTCTTAAGACATTGTCAAGGAACGAATGAATATATATATATATATATATATATATATATATATATAGGATATATATATATATATATATACACGTATATATTCCGGAAAGTTGTATTGTCATTTAACCGGTCACATTCTGTCAGGGAGGTAGATTGATTTTTTTCCTTGTAACTATAACCTAAGCAGGTTTTGCTACTAACTGAGATACACTGGATATTCTTTCGCATTTCTTTGAATCACTGAGGAGATCTGAACCAAGGAATCCTAGATGATGACAAACTACTCAGTAATCTCTATCGATTTCCCTTCGTAATCTATATAATTTTTCTTTAACTTTTATTTTAAAAATACAATCACATTCCAATAATTTACATTATATAGATAATTCTGTTAATACAATAATATAAATATAATCTTAAATAACATTTTGCTACAAAATCAATAAATAAAAATAAAAACTATCTATATGATAAGAGATTAATACAAGCACATAAACTTCAATAACATTTTGCTGCTCCAAGATCAATATAAATAAAAATCAAAACTATTTATATGATAAGTGATTAATACAAACACATGAATATAAACTTAAATAATTTAACATTTTGCTACAAAATTAATATAAATAAAAATCAAAACTATCTATATGATAAGTGATTAATACAAAAATACAAAAACTTGAATAATTTAACATTTTGCTACAAAATCAATATAAATAAAAATCAAAACTATCTATATGATAAGTGATTAATACAAAAATATGAATTTAATCTTGAATAATTTAACATTTTGCTACAAAATCAATATAAATAAAAATCAAAACTATCTATATGATAATGATTAATACAAAAAAGATGAATATAAATTGAATAATTTAACATTTTGCTACAAATCAATATAAATAAAAATCAAAACTTACCTATATGATAAGTGATTAATACAAAATACAAAAACTTGAATAATTTAACATTTTTGCTACAAAATCAATATAAATATAAATAAAAACTATCTATATAATAAGTGATTAATACAAAAATACAAAAACTTTTGCTACAAAACCAATATAAATATAAATCAAAACTATCTATATGATAAGTGATTAATACAAAAATACAAAATCTTGAATAATTTAACATTTTGCTACAAAACCAATATAAATATAAATCAAAACTATCTATATGATAAGTGATTAATACAAAAATACAAAAACTTGAATAATTTAACATTTTGCTACAAAATCATTATATATAAAAATCAAACTATCTATATAATAACTGATTTTCATCTGAACACAACGCCAATCAGGGGCGTCTTAATTTAAGGAGACCTGACCACTGAGTGTGTGTCTTGTATAGCTGCTTCATCCGTGAAATGTGATTTACAAATGCAAAATAAATGACTGCGAAGAAAGTACTAAGTACAGAGCGAAGATATGAAGTAAGATTTTATCTCATCTCTCTCTTCTTTTCTTTCTGCCTTTCCCTTTACCTCCTCTTACTTTTTCCTAGTGAACACCATATTCTTTGGAAGCTCGAATTTCAAGCCAATGGCCCCTGTGGGTTTGTTCCATATGAATAGATTTTATCTTCTGAATAATAATAATAATAATAATAATAATAATAATAATAATAATAATAATAATAATTAATAATAAATAATAATAATAATAATAATAAGATAATAATAATAATAATAATAAATAATAAAATAAAAATAAAAAATAATGATAATAGTTGGGAAAAACTCTCTATCGCAAGAGTATATATAATGTTCTAAGGGGTCCACAATAATAAAAATTGTTGCGAGTTCGTGTATAATTTTAAAACCCTTTACAAAAAGCTTTCGAACCCTTCCCTGTGTTCATTTTTGTAAAGGGCTTTAAAATTATACGCGAACTCTCAACATTTTTTATTATTATTGTGGACCCCTTAGAACAAATAATAATAATAATAATAATAATAATAATAATAATAATAATAATAATAATAATAATAATAATAGTGTTGTTAAGAAATTCACTCTCTCGTGAAAACAAATTGCTAAAAAATCCACAATTATATATTAAAATATAGTTTAAATATATAATTATAAATAATTGGGGATTTTTTTTTAACAAAAATGATAGTAATGTTAAGAAATTCAGTCTCGTGAAAACAAATTGTTAAAAAATATCCACAATTATATATTAAAAATAGAACAAAGACTTTCGAACACTGAGGAACACCGTTCAGGTGTTCGAAAGTCTTTGTTCTATTTTTACATAGAAATATATTATTAATATATAATTGTGGATATTTTTTAACAATGATAGTAATAATAATCACCTTCCACGGGCTATAAGTATCGGGTATAATCCGAGGATCGACAGCTATCCTCCCCTTCGTCTTACCCGTGGTCTTACCAGACTCAGCTCAGATGTCGATAACTCGTGCATTTTCTGGCTTCTTCGATATCATTCTCTGCCCAAGAACAGGTCTTCCACTCCCTAAAAGGGAACGCCGTCAACAACCTACTATAGTAGATTCACATCAGCCGTGCATTTGATGTCTAGGCCAGTCCCTTACGACGCTCCTGATTGGCTGTTGATAAGCCAGTCACAGGGCTGGAAACTCTCAGTCTCTCTCGAGAGGTCACATGGGTAGGATGTATGTTCCACTTCTCTTTAGAGATACGTCTTTCAAAAGTATCCCTCAGGAGAGGTGGACCATTGATCCTGTCCATGTGAACTCTCGAGAGAGACTGAGAGTTTCCAGGTCTGTGATTGGCTTATCAACAGCCAATCAGGAGCGTTGTATGGGACTGGTGGCCTAGACATCAAATGCACGGTTGATGTGAATCTGCTATAGATGTTGCGACGCCAGTTCTAGTAACCATCAGCCAATCGATCAACCCTAAAAGGGGAAAGTAACGAGTGAACTTTTCGTAGGCAGAGTTCACGTGAGAAATAAATAGGGGAAATGAGATTGAGGTAGTCAAATGGTGACCTAATATGATAGACAAAGCGGAAAGACACGTATGAGCAAGCACTGTTACTGCGCATTGTCTCCTTGGCAATGCGACCACCAGGAAGCATTGCGGGAGACGCTTCTGACCAAAGAAGAATTTGATCCGTACTTGTGGCATCTTTTGCCACAGGCTTTTTATTCGTCAGATGTGCCCAAAAGGTCAAAACAGGTTAAAACGTAGATGAAAACATTGTGATTACATTAATTTCGCTGATAATGTGGTAACTATGGCAGTGTGGTTTTAGGGTGCGCGTGAGTCTGACCAAAGCGAAATTTAATCTGCTCTTCAGGTATCACTTGGCTCGTGATTTTAGCCGCGAAAGTATAGTACTGAGTCTAATGATGTGAAGAGAGACCCCTGTACAGAGAGAAGATAATAATACTTAGAATACTGAAGATATGGTAAGAACATAATAAAAAATCAGTATCAGTAGTCTTATATGTTGAATTATCTTCAAGACTTGCAATTACTGTATGCTAATTACATATTGCGGTTGTGCCAAACATCCATAGAATCATAATTCTCCTCACACATGCGCACACACATGCATATATATATATATATATATATATATATATATTTATATATATATATATATATATAGGTGTGTTCAACATTCAAACCGTTTCCCCATAAAAGACGATGGCACCAGAGAATAAACAAGGCTGCTTCCATATCCATATTAAATCGCAGATGGACCCTCTATGCGAAAGATGTCCACTACATTAACTGCCTCACGCATCTTCGCAAGTATAGCTTCATGAACAGCTCGTCGGACTCTCTTACACCTGGTGCACAATTTACTTCGTATTTTGAAAGTTCTCTTTGACGCTTCCTGCGAAATAAGGCAACTTCCTTTCGAATACTTCTCGCAGTTCAACTATGCAAGCCTCTTCTCCTACCACTTCCGAATTATAAATTCTGTTTCACCAATCAATCGTGCCTATCCTATCACGTGCTTCTTCCCGGCTGGTTCCCATTTTTTATATGGGGATACAGTCCGTCCATCTCTTTCTTGGTCCCCTATCACATGCCAAACCCACCTAAAGCCATTCTTGTCCATGCTCATGTATAAACCTTTTAGCCAATTCTCCGTACCTTCCAATCCCACGTACATTCTGATCTTACTCCACTTAAAATACTAAGTTCGTAATGCACCTCGACAGGTGCAAGTTTTTCATTCAGTCTTCAGCTTCCACACGATTCACCTCCATAATAAAGAGTTTGCTCAGCGCTCCTTTGTATACATTCCCACCTCGGCTTCCATAGCCAATCCAAGTAGCTACTTCCTTTGCTTCACAATGACGTAGTCTGTGACTCACCCCTTCGGTAAAACTACTTTAGCTGGTTCACTTAAGATAGATTCTTGGATGAGCCAAAATGCTTACGAGACGTTTCTTTGGAGGCCACTGATTGGCTGGTACCGGGATGTAGGCAGCTCCCAGCCACTCAGCGTCCGCCAAACAAACGTCTCGCAGGCATATGGTTCACCAAAGAATCTACCTTACTAAAATATGAGATTCAGGGCCTCTGTAACACGTTTTTTTCGCAATAACTTTTTATCTATGCATTTCATAAATATAACTCTTATTCAGAATACATATTATATCAACACATAAATTTTGAGTGTTTTCTGCACTACGTAGGTTGAATAAATTTGGTACGTATAATGTAAAAGTGACCTTTTTTGAAGACGGGCCAACTTACTCAGAGAAAAGGTTTCGAACGCACTCGTTACGTAACTTATGACATCATTTCTTCCCTCTTTCTCGATGGATGATTGGCTATACGTAACGAAGGCTAAACCTCTGGCAACAATGACATACAAATTTAAATACAAGCAAAGCAGTACACCTTTATGAACTCTGGAACCTCTTCACTGATAATTGTCATAATGAACAAACCAGCAAAATATGTTAATAAATACAAAAACACTTCGATTATTAGTCTAACTCCCAAAATAAGTTTCCAAAGAAATTACAGTCTACTTTATAGGTCACAATCAGATTGACAAGATGTAGGGAATAGTTGGTAATTACCAAAAACATAGTAGACAAGCTTGATTTGATAACTGCTATATCCAATGTCAAGCAATTTTTATTTATTGGCTATCTACCTATTTACTGAAAGAAAATAGCCGTTACCGTATATTGGCTTTAAAGCTTCACCAATAATTATCGTCAGAATGGTGACTTCATGAGGCTCCACCCACTTTCGCCTCGTTATAATTCAGGATAACACTGAAGGCTACCATGTGCATTGTTGGATTAGAAAATTTAACTTCTGGCTATAAAAACTAATTTTTCGAGTAGATGTAAGAAGTGCTAAATGATCCTCAAGGATCCCAGCAGTTGGTCTAAACGTTTAATTCATGTATATTACTGCTATACTGTTGCGGCACTACTGCTACAGTAGTATTACTACGCTATCACAGATACCCCACCCACATCTATGTATCGTTCCGACCTTCATAAAGTCTTTGGGTTTCAGAGCCGATGGAATTTCTGTCTGGTGGATGGGCGGGGCAACATTTAGTCAAAAGGTGTTTGTTTACCTTGCTTACGTAATGAATGTTTTTCGACTCTTGGCTCGTAATCATTGGCCATGGCGTCGGCTGGATCATTTTTACTCTATAAAAATTAAAACTATCGGGTTTAGGTTATTGATAATGATGACAAAATTTGTGTGGTTGTAAAATATACATATGTCAACTTTCAGCTACATCCGATGCTTTGATAAGTAGCAAAGTCCAAAAAACCGTGTTACAGAGACCCTGAATCTCATGTAAATGACCAGCTATAGTATATATCCGTTTTCTTTATTCTTAGGCCCCAAATTAAATCAATTACGCCCTCTCTTCCGCTATGTATATTATTTATTTCTCTCTTTCTCATGCAACGGAGTGGGGGAGAGAAGGAATTTAGTCATATGCACACACACACACATATATATACATTATATATATATGTATATATATATATATATATATATATATATATATATATATATATATGTGTGTGTGTGTGTGTGTGTGTGTGTAAACTAATAGCCACGATGGGTTCTTAATTTCGCGATTCCTCATATTTTGGAGATGCTTATTGTTATTATATGAATCCTTTAAATCCAGAGGAACAATAAACGGAAGAGCTTTTTCTCTCATCTAGATTCAAAGGGCTGTAGTTTCAGTCACCTCCAAAAAACTGTGATGGATTCGAGATTTCTAATTCATGAATCTTATTTCATGATTGTCATGTGCCCTTAACGAATGTTTTTTTTTTTTCTTTATGCATAAAATCCGTTGCATGAAAAAGTACTGAAAGAGTGATCAAGAATCTGGAACACCTGATTAGTACTATAGTCCTGCCTTGCAAACAGTGAAAGCCATTGGAGGTCCGAGAACACAAAGGAAAAATATGAAATTCCGGAGACCGGAGAATATATATATATTATATAATATAATATATATATAATATATATATTATATATATAGATATATATAGAATATTATCACATCATCGTGATTCATATAAGTTATTCGAGCTACAGATGTCCTTAATATCTAATTCGCTCTACCTCGGAATTAATATATTTTCATATATGTAAACCGAAGGGGAATTTTTTAGTTGATGAAATCAGGACGTCAGTGACGTTATCGATTTCTTCTCTGTCCGCTGGGCGGTGGTTCGAACCCACGAGAGGACGAAATTATTATCAACTAAAAAATTCCCTTTCGGTTTACAAAATTGAAAATATATTAATTCCGAGGTAGAGCGAATAG
The DNA here is from genome assembly GCF_015104395.2 of Macrobrachium nipponense. Lineage (NCBI taxonomy): Eukaryota > Metazoa > Arthropoda > Malacostraca > Decapoda > Palaemonidae > Macrobrachium > Macrobrachium nipponense. The sequence goes on from NC_061106.1 coordinate 28,617,354, forward strand.
ATAGTAAAGGACATTCGTAGCTCGAATAATATATATATATATATATATATATATATATATATACATACATATATAAAACTGCTACAGAAGCATTGTTCTGAAATGTTTTTTTTTTCTTTTTCTTTCCGCAGTATACCGGCCTGTGGTTTGACATCGAAAGCGTTCCGAATGAATACCAGCATACCAAGAAATGCGTCACCCAAAATTATTCGTGGAAAGGTAAGGGATTTACTATATTTCAGCTTTCTGTTACCTCTCGTTCTACCCATCTTTTTTACGTTTATCGATTAACTTATTTGTCAGCACCTACAAGGCGTTCGTTTTCGCTACACATAGGCCCATATTATATGATGAACCAGCCACGCAGCTCTTTTAAGCGATATTCAGAATTGAATTAGAAATACAATAATAATGATAACTCTAATATAAATGTGACGACTTACATACAAGCCTTCGTAATCACATATTAATTTGTGAGTCAAATAGATACATATAGTGATAAGGTTTAGGAAGATCTGGAGAAGGGTTTAATACAGGAAAATGCTTCCGATAGGTATATAATTGGAGAAAACGAACCGAGGCAACCGACCCCTAAGCGAATGGATAGCGGTAGGGACGAAGAAGATTAATTTGTGAGTTGATATATATATATATATATATATATATATATATATATATATATATATATACATATAATAAAGAGAGAGATTGAGAGCGTCTCTTATTAATTAATTATTTAATGTGGTTAATATTCAAGTGACCAAGATCTAAAAAAAACTTAATAATATATAACAAAAATTCTGAATTAGATTCAAACCCATAATAGTTAGAAGATTTAGGTTAATACGTAGCCAATTACACATCCATAAAGGATCCTATTTATATATAAATATATATATATATATATATATATATATATATATATATATGATATATATATATATACATACATAGGTAAATAAATTCTTCTATTAAAACAGGTTACATCTCAAGTATATAAAAGGCCCATTAAAACACTTTGATTTAAAGCTATAGAAGGACTGTATTTAGGTCGTCTAACTACCACCCTTATCAAGCAGCATATATATATAATATATATATATATATATATATATATATATATATATATATATATATGCTGCTTGATAAGGGTGGTAGTCAGACGACCTAAATATAGCCCATCTATAGCTTTAAACCAAAGTGTTTTAATGGCCTTTTATATATATATATATATATATATATATATATATATATATATATATATATATATATATATATTTGTGTGTGTGTGTGTGTCTATATATATTGATCCTATTTATTTTCTTCTTGACAGACAATTACATGAACGTAGCCACTCGAGGACTAACGTCTGAGGACAAGAAGGTACGCCAAAGCGCCATACATGCGCGTAGCAGATAAACCAGCGCCTACTCCCGCGCACATGACGGTGGAAGCCGCAGGTGTTCCGGCTGCACCGTATCAGGTATACTCTTGCGTAACCACTTTTTCTTATTAATAGTTAGTGCGACGAAGCGTTCATAGTAATTTTAAAAGTACCACATTTTGAATTGATGAAAGAAATAACTCCTCCTCAAAATTACAGATCATCTCAACTGACTACCGGACTTACTCCTGCGTGTACTCCTGTTTGGAATACTTCGGGTTCCGAGCGGAATTCTTCTGGATTTTCGGCAGGAATCCCATGCTCCCGGCGGAGAAGATCAGACTTTGTCACAGGACTTTCGAGAGCCTTGGGGTCAACTATAAGAAAATGGTCCCCATTGTACAGGGGGAGGTGAGTCGGAGACATCTAGATATATTATAACGTTTCAGTCTTCTGTGAAACGTAATACATGATCCTTCGACCACCTAGTCCTCAGCCAACTTAAGCAGTTTGAAGGAAGTCTTATACGATGAAATAACCTTTTTGCTTTACAAATGAACACTACTATATATGCATGCATACAATATGTATGCATATATATATATATATGTATATATATATATATATATATATATATATATATATATATATATATATATATATACTATATATATTGAATTTGAAACAACCTATTTCAAAGGATCTGGATTCAGGTTTGAATAGGACGTGTATATTCTACATAAAAAGAATAGTCATAACATTAATTTATTTCTCTTTTTTATAACAGTCATGTCCGTACGCTGACAAATTGGACCAGATGCTGGCAGAGAGCGAGGATTATTTATTGAATATTTTAGGCCCATACCAGCCTACGTCAAGCGTCCCTACTCCTCTGCCCCTGACCACCCCCGCGCCTAAACCTCCATCAAGTGGCACGGTGGAGGAGGAGCTGAAAGAGATCAAGGAAATAGTGAAAGAGGAGAAGAAGGTATTGTCTGCCTGTATACGACTTCTGTCTGACCTGTGCTCAACCCAGAGAGCTCGTCAGAGTTAATAGTAGCTTTTATTATTGTTTTAAATCATTTTACTCAAACTTACTTGAAGTACAATAATGTCTCACTAGGCGGTATTTGGAGAAATGTTGTTTGTCTTTGAGATATGCGATGGTCTATGACGTCTTCAGAATATTTTGCATTCTATAGAATGATGATTAGTGAATACAGCATTCGAGCACTTAACTGTTAGAAACCAACAGGGTGAAACCATTTTTTTTTTTTATTTCACGGCAGCATATAAATTTTCTGATCGTGTTTCATCTTCTCAGGCCGTACAGGAGTTGGAAGAAAAGATATTGCTTATCTCCGAAGAAAATCTCCCGGGAAATACAGGTAATTACCTTTTCTATGTTATTTATTTTTTTTTTTTCAAGAGAACTGAGACAAGGAGGAGAGAATGAGATTAACAGGGATGCAGGTAAGACAACACATCCCATTGTGGGAGCTTCTTTACATACAATTATTGTGACTTTAGAATAAACTGCCCACAAAGAAAGTTGTAAACGGCGGCAGTGTGGAAGAGTTTAAAAGAAAGCTAAACAAAATCATTAGGACACTGTGAATGAACAGTATGACCTGCTCCTAGAGATAGGTGAGCACACGATGTCTCCTCGAATGGACTAAAAAGTCTTTGGGACAATCTAATCCTTGCAACTCCTTGTAACATAGCTAGAGGATTAGAAACATGGTTAGAGGGAGTTTGGACTCTCAATTGTTGGTAAATATATCTAAACAGGTAACCAGACTTTTGGCGTTGGTGAAACTCCAAGTTCAGGGGATTCATAAAACGATGGACCATTGTGTTTTTTATCCTTATGCCAAGAAGAAGAATAGGTAACATACTGAAAGTCTTCAGTGAAATTATATTCATAGAAAAGGGTGATGTAATCTGTTTGTGTAGAGCAATACCGAATGAATAATTTTAATTTACATACAAGCAAGGGCGCTTGAAATCGTCAACACATTGAAATAAACCAGTTCTAGCAGGCTTGAAGAGTATTTTCCGTGAAGGGCAAAACGAAATAAATGTGATACCGTAAATTCCATATATATTAATTGATCTGGTTGATTTAAGTATGGTTTTTGTGCCCAAATAAAAATCCCAAATGTAAACGCTGGTAATATCAACGAATTATTAGGAAATGATTAAGCAGAGCTTCACTTAGAGAAACCACACTGACAATTCTTGTGGAATGTATTTCATACCTGATAATGATTTTGTATGCATTTATTTACACTCTGGCGTCCGGTCGGATTTCCAGTCCTGGTTATGTACACATAAATTCACCTTGAGGTTCGACCTGCTGTTATAATTGTGTATCAACTTCCAGGCGAGTCGGAGAAGGACAAAGAAATGATGGGTGACGATCCCAACGCCGCCGCCTGCGTTTCCACCTCTGCAACGTTGATACTGATCTTCGCAACGGCCCTCCTGCAACGCTGAACCTTCTACTCCCTTTTCCATTGTTACCCTTCCATTAGCGTTATGCCTTTTATCTCTCTCTCTCTTAAAGAATTCTGGAGTTGGAAACCAGCAGTTCTTGTTATTTATTGTCTCCGCTTGAAAGTTATCTCCTAATCATACCTACCTGTAGAGTTTCAACTTAGTGCATAGTGATCTGTATATAGAATATTTCTATAAGAAATAAAGGTGTATCTTTACCAGGGTAGTTTGTTTTTTCATTTCGATTTTAAAATGTAACGTTTCTTACACTATCTTCTTTTTTTTAGACTGTATATTCAGTCAACGGCTCCGTACTTCCTGGTAGTGTTTTCAAAAGTACGAAATGCCTCTTCACATTCTTTGCTTTCCAAAGGGAACTGATGTCTCGCGCACCATAGGTTGATATAGACCAAACATCTCAAATATGATTCACGTAATATTGACCCTTACCGAGTATACAAATGAAATTGTACGAATGAGTTCATATTGTCAGTGCAAGTCTATAAATCACAATAATAAAATAAGTAGAAATCGAAAATTTCTTACCGGTAGCCACTTGGTTACTGAATCAAATCAGTGATGAGAAATGGAAGTGTTTAATGTTGGCTTTTCACAATAAAAGTCATGGCTGTCTTGTCTAAATTTAGAATAAAATGATAGTCTATAAAAATCTGAGATGCTAAATGATCACTATTTGCTCAGAGTACTTAAAAAGGAAAGCGTTGTAAACAAAAATGTTTCAGTGTCCCTTTTCATACTGTCCGGACTCTAGACAAGAGGTATTGAGCGTCGAGGCAGATTTTTGAGTCTTCAATTCTATTTCCTGAGGGAAACATTTTACTAGCCGCAGGAAAAGGCTTTTTTATGAAGTAAATAACATTCTTATAACTGAAAATAACATTGAACGCCCTCTCCCACAAAAATAAATAAATGATGCAAGAACTTAACTGAGAGAAATGTCAATTGTAATTGGTATGGCAAAGAGCCTAAGGTTTTTATGAAGTAAGTAACATTCTTATAATTGAAAATAACACTGAATACCCTCTCCCACAAAAAAAGAAAAAGAATTAAAACTTGAATAAATAATGTAAGAAATTAACTGAAAGAAATATCTATTGTAATTGGTATGACAAAGAGCTCAAGGTTTTTATGAAGCAAATGACAGTCTTATAACAGACAATAACATTGATTACCTTCCCCACAAAAAAAAAAAAATAATAATAATAATGATATAAGAAATTAACTGAGAGAAATATCTATTGTAATTGGTATGACAAAGAGCTCAAGAAATATGACACGTTAAGAATAATCCTTGCTTTACTGACAATATAATTTGACAAACTGCAGAAAATAATCTAACTGCTTATAACAACCCCAGGATAGCGACAAACAACTGTGCCCATATCTTGCCCAGGTCTATCGGACAGGAAAAAGAAAAAAAAGGGACTTATCATCATCAAGAAAAGTGGAGACCTGCTTTTCGAAAATTGGTAAACTAAAGAACAGAGCCTGAGGAACAATTCCAGAGATTCACAGTGAAGGCAAAAACTGTGCCGATCTGTCATGTGAAAATTGCTGACTTCCACCGAATCAAGATGGGAAGGAGTGTTACTGGGTCATCTGAATGATAGAAAATGACTAGGAAGAAAAGGAAAAAGACACTATATAGATGGATGGATCATAGATAATTCCCTCAAAATGGGTCGGTAGGCGAAGATTGCTGATACATAGGAGGAAAAGAGCTACGAGAGAACAGAAACTTGAGAACCGATTTGAATGGAGGAGAAAAAACCATCCGTGGGTAGTTTGGACGAGACAGCTTTATATTATTCTGTCTAAGCACCAGAGATACCAAGAGTAATGATCAAAAACTGTCTGAATTCCTGTTAAGGCGATCATCTAGCACATGCAGTGAAGGAATTACAAGTTCGCAGCGAATCTTGCAAGGTGGAAACTATGCTGGACTTAGACTGCCTGACAAAATGAGAACTATATAAGTAAGGTATCATTGCATGAATAACAGCCGGATTTAAAGCACAATGAAGTTATTTCAAGTGGAATTTATTTCATGCCAAAGGCTAGGAATGATTAATTAAAACAATAATATGTATAACTACCATTCAAGTATATACAGAGTTTGGAGTTGTAATAGATTAACAAACATTGTACTGACGGTCATCTTCTGTTTTAAGGAAGACTATTGATAAAAAATTATTAAACAAAATGTGACTCCAACAACATATCTTGTACATTGTACACTCTTAGCTAGGTACAGTATTTCAATGTCTGTAAGTCGCTCAACGAAAGGAAGCTTTAGCCTGGGTTTCTACCTCTAAGGTAGATCTAGATTTTGGAAAATAATTCCATCCTGAATTCAGAAGGGTTTTGATATCTTTACAGGATAATGTATCACTTGGCCCATGAAGTTTAAATCGCTTTCTGCACAGAACATCCCTGGGCACATCAAGGAGATCTGAAAAGTGCACTAAATCCCAGTCAGCAATTTTGAGAACACGTAGTTCTGATAGGAGTTTGAAATTGATGGCTGGCTTCCTAATTTTTACACTAGGACTAAGGAATACGAGTTCTTGTATGTGAGGAAGTATTTGGAAAAGCTGGTTATAAGCATTTACCTCAGATGGTCTTATGACCAATGATGTCACTTGAGGGAAGACGATGTGCTCAGGGAGTTCTTCACTGCTGCAGCTCAGTCCATGTCTGAATTCAAGAGTCAGCTCTTCAACAGCAGGAAAATCCAAAAGAAGTTCGCTAAGGTCTTTTATATCCACCGCGCCCAACAAAGCTCCATCGAGTTGAAGTTTCTTGGCTCGTTTTCCAAAAAGGGAAAAGGTTCCCCTTTTGGGTTCATCTTGGCATATGGATCGCATATTCACTAACCTGACTGCTTTGGGACATAACGAAGCCTCGGAGAGTCTTTCAAAGTTCCTATAAAGATCTTCATCTCGACCAGACGATAACATATGAATGCTAAAATTTTCAATATCACAAGTAACCCGAATCAAATCTTCAACTACATTTGGTACATTTTCAGCAGATGTAAAATACTCTCCTATGGCAAGGGGCCCAAGATCTGGAACCTTATCTCTCAACTGCAAATACTTTTCCATACAAGCATTAACGTTGGTCAAGCTGCTATGAACATATTTGAGTTTCTTAAAAACAATCCACGCAAGAACAAAGAACTCTCTAGTAACAGCACAATATCCAGTTGACAAATCACTGAGATTTGGCCATGATGCCTGAATATTGGGGTTTGTTCCTTTTCTAAATTCTGCTAATAGTCTTTCAGGGTCAGTTTCTGTCACATTGAAAAATAGATCCATAAGCATTTCTAAAGAGAGCTGTTTATTCCAAGGCTGTCGCTCGGTTATGTGAAGAACAGTTAGAGGGCAGTATTGTTTGGCTAAAGCTAAAACTGCTTTGTTACTATTGCTTCCTAATTTCAAAACACTCAGGGAGGGACATTTTGGCAAGAGTCCCTCTAGAACTGAGGTATCAAACTTCAAGTCTATACCAGTCAAGTCCAGCGTTTGCAGCTGAAATTCTTGACAGTAACTGTAGCATTCATTAAAGGCCGCTGTCTGGCGTAATGGCGACGTGTGACATTTCTCTGGGTAGACAGTGACTCGTCTTAGATTGGCAGCTAAAGCGATGAGGAAACTTTGGCTGAAATCTTGGCCGCTGGAGGGCATGAGGTAGGCGTGCAGAAGCTCCCCCTGCATGGATGGGGATATTCTGAAGGAAGTGTCCATAACACATCCCAAACATAACGTTTGCCCACCGTTATGTACTTCTCCTGCAATACGTAGTTTATATTCCAGTGGACTATTGTCCCTCCGACTGATCTTAGTAATCTATATATATAAGTTAATATTACTTTATGAAATAAAGCCAGCAAATTATCCTCCCACCACCTCAGAGACATAGTCATCATTTAAGTTTTTAAGCATTCACGAAGATTTAAATATTAGGTTTACTTATAATGAAACTTACGTACTTAGCTGCCTGTGAATATAAAGAAACCTGAAAGCAAATCTCTACCATACATAGATGATTCACAAGATGATCGCATATATATATATATATATATATATATATATATATATATATATATATATATATGTATATATATATATATATATATATATATATATAAATATATATATATAATTATGTTGTGAACCTTCTGTATAATGTAGTTATAATATATATATATATATATAGATATATATATATATATATATATATATATGTGTGTGTGTGTGTGTGTGTGTATGTGTATACTTAAAATTAAAAAAGTGCTTGATTATTGGCAACATTGGACGGGCATAAAAAGTATTGGTAACGCTGCTTACAGGCATAAGCAGGCTGAGAAAGGGTTACTGTTCAGGTGGTAGATTGGGGAAGGAGTTTTGGGTGTAGGAAGATTGGGTGGGACAGGTGGAGAGGGGTATGTGGCCATTTGCCTTCTTGAGAGCTTTCACAGTTGCTATTGGCTTCAGAGCACTACATCAACTGACGCATCATCACATGTCGCTTTAACACTTTTAATTGGTTGGCTGAGACAGATATATCATCAGCACAAAAGCGTATGGTAGAAGGTGCATTGGTGGGCAAGCACTTGTGTTTTTTTGTAAACTTTCCTGCTATTGGCAAAAATGGAATGGCTGATTGAGTATGCGTCATGGTCATACCATAAAAACTCTTTCTCTAATTGGCTACATGTGAAGAGTATCAATGTCTGTGTAGCAAGGCGTGCTTCTCTCCTTTGTCCAGTTCTGTGTCAGTTCTCTGTTTTCATCCACAAAATGCCTTCCCCTCTTCCCGTTGCTTTTGTTGCAGTGTCTGCAGCATTGCAGGTGCTTTCACTGCTGTGTGTGGAGCAATGTATTTTGTCTAAGGCTTCCCCATCTTCTAAGAGGGCTAGGAAGTTGTACTGAATATTTTACTACAGTTGTTATTTATAAGCATTTCTACCAATTAGAGTTATGTGATATTGACAAGGTGAGGTTAGGAAGTTGCCGTTTTACATTCTGTAGTGTATATTTTATTATAAACGGATATTTCCATTATCTGGCAGGCTCTTGGATGTATTAATCTGGATAAGAGACAGATTGATATAAAAAGTCAAGATGTAGACATTTTGCACAGTCTGATCCCAAAAAACCATTATTATACCTCTTGGCAGCTAAAACACAACTCCCTCTCTCTCTCTATCATCTTCATTGATACACATCCAAAATTTCTTCCCTTACATACCTACTTTTATATATTTTCATGAACACTTCCATAATCGGCAAAAGCATGCAGTACTGATAGTTTTAATTTTCTATAATTAATATCTTGGAAACATTTGGCCACCTAGCAGCGCCTATTCAGCTCTATTTTCTGATGGTAGCAAAGCCTACATACTCATATATATGAGAGAGAGAGAGAGAGGGAGAGAGAGAGAGAGAGAGAGAGAGAGAGAGTGAGAGAGAGAGATTCAAGGCCACCATCAGTATTACCATACTACTACAGCGTGCATTTCTTATCGTGAATCAGTTGCCAACTGTACTATACTGTTCCAGGTACTAACATTGAGAATTGCAAAGAGCAAGGAGCCCCGTTTACGTACACTAAAGTGACTAAACATTCACTGGACAGTTTGGAAAAATTATTGTTTTTCTTCACCTCATAATCTCCAAGAATCTATACATTACTGAAAACATTCAAGTAACAATGCACAGTTTACCTTGTCATTTATGGCGGCTTCTTGTATGCATCTCGTAAGGCGAACGAAATATTCAACGCAGAGGTCTAGCAGCTTCCTCGGATACATCATTCCTCTGTACTGGTAACAAAAGAGGAAAAAGCTCACAGTTTGAGGTTCATTTTGTGAACAAGCAAAGTAGCACAGCAGTACTCAGTCTCACGAGTTACAGGGAATACAATGTTGAAGCTGTTATCGCAATCATTCAGCAACAAAATGCGGCAGTGCATGAGAAAGACAACAACTGTTGAGTGCTTAAACCCATATACGATGTTCTTTATAGTAAGCTATATGGCCGTCAAAGGTATTTTTGCATCCACGAACACTTGACCAATTTTTAATTTATATACGTAATTCAAAGGCATTATACACTTAATTAAATATGTGGCCCAGGTCTCCAAAATGGCAACACTTATCTACCAACTGAAGTTGCCAATTGCCTTTATGAAGAAAATACAGTGAAGGCGTATGGAGGAAAAGCAACGATGTATCCACATGTAACAATTGCCCTAAACTTTTATCAAATGACAATAGTTGTTAATATACTAATACATTATACTATATGAGACAGAACGAAAGGCATCGAGGGGAGAGAGAGAGACAGAGAGATCCATTTAAAGTTATGCGTGATCTTAAGCAATTTTTCATAAGTGGTTATTTCCTCAGCTGTTACAATGAAAGCAGGGTCTTGACATACAGGTGCTTTGTCTTATTATTGTGAGAGTGGATTAGAATTCCATCGCAGAGACGACCGCCAATTAAGGGTGGTAATATCATATTTCATAAGCGAAGGCGAGATTCTAGGCTATCAGCACAACGTAACTAGCTAAACTAGAGCATAAACATCTGTATGCTTGCAAAGTTCTAGAAGGGAATTAACAAATAGAAAACAGTAGTTATTGCAAATATTTCTATAGGTAATGATGAGCGAGATTCGTGATGTGTGGATTTATTTGAAGATTGCCGTCATTTCTAAGGGAGCAGGTACAATAGTAATAGCTATAAAACTGTTAAACAGATGAATGCCCTGACCTAAGTACTTTGAGTAAAAATCTAGGTATTCTGACGAAAAGTTCGTCGGCAATGCAATCTGTAGGTTTTGCTAGGCGGAGTTGATTGATTTATTTTTTTATGCTCTCTGTGATCCTTTTGGGTTTCCAGTTAAGTCCCTTTTCATAGAAATTAAAAAAAATTTATTTATGTTTTATTGAAGATTAATGTCAAATCATTATAAAACAATATATGGCACTTGAACAAAATACCTTGTACATTTTCTATAACAGTACTTCACCGCTCGCATGAGCAGATTCACTTATGGCACGTGTTGCATTGTTCAGCTTGTTACTCACAGTAAAATTGATCCCTAGACTCTGCTTCTAGGGTAGATGCAGATTTTGGAAAATAATTCCATGCTGAATTCGAAAGGCTTCTGACGTCTTCACAGGACAATGTATCACTTGGACCATAAAGTTTAAATCGTTCTCTGTACTGAATATCATTGGGCACATCAAGGACACCAGGAAGGTGCACTAAATCCCAGTCAGCAATTTTGAGAACACGCAGTTCTGGCAAAAGTTTGAAATCGATGGCCAGTTTTTTAATAATTTTCACACTGGGACGAAGGAACACAAGCTCTCTTATGTGAGGAAGCATTTGGAAAAGCTGGTTGTAAGCATCTGCCTCAGTTACTGGTCTAATGAACAAAGAAGATACTTGAGGGAAGACGAGGCGCCCAGGTAGTTCATCACTGCTGCAGCTCAGTCCATGTCTGAATTCAAGAGTCAGCTCTTCTACATTAGGAAAATCCAAAAGAAGTTCGCTAAGGTCTTTTATATCCACCGCGCCCAACAAAGCTCCGTCGAGTTGAAGTTTCTTGGCTCGTTTTCCAAAAAGGGAAAAGGTTCCCCTTTTCGGTTCAGCCTGGCATATAGTTCGAATATTCATTAACCTGACTGCCTTGGGACATAACGAAGCCTCGGAGAGTTTTTCAAAGTGTTCATAAAGATTTTTACATCGATCAGAAGACATATAAATGGTAAAAGTTTCAATATCACAAGCAACCCGAACCAAATCTTCAACTATATATGGTATGTTGTCAACAAATGAAAAATATTTTCCTATGGCAAGGGGGCCAAGATCTGGAACTTTACTTCTCAGCTGCAAATACTTTGCCTCGCAAGCAGTAGTTCGGTTCACACTACTATGAACATATTTGAGTTTCTTAAAAACAATCCAGGCAAGAACAAAGAACTCATTAGTGAGATCACAATATCCAGTTGACAAATTACTGAGATTTGGCCATGCTGCTCTCATATGGGGATTTTTTCTCTTTCCAATTTTCTTTAGTAATTTTTCTGGGTCATCTTTTGTCACATCAAAAAACACTTCCATCAACGTTGGTAACGAAAGCTGTTTATTCCAAGGTTGCGGCTCTGTTATGTGAAGGACCGTTAAAGGGCAGTATTGCTTAGCTAAAGCTAAAACGACTTTGTTACCATTGCTTCCTAATTTCAAAACATTCAGGGAGAGACATTTCGGCAATAGTCCCTCTAGAGCAGAGGTATCAAATTCCAAGTCGACACCAGTCAAGTCCAGCGTTTGCAGTTGATATGCTTGACAGTAACCGTAGCAATCATTGAAGGTCGACGTCTGGCGTAATGGTATGTACCCACTCCATTGGTAGACAGTGATTCGTCTTAGATTGGCAGCTAAAGCGATGAGGAAACTTTGGCTGAAGTCCTCGCCGCTGGAGGGCATGAGGTAGGCGTGCAGAAGCTCCTCTGCGTGGATGGGGATATTCCGAGGGAGCGTCCATAACATATCCCACATACGTTTCACCGCTATGTACATCTCCTGCAATACGTAGTTTATTTCAGTGACTATTCTCCGACCTATCTCAGTAATCTATGAACATCAGTTAATATTAGGTTAAGAAATATTGCCAATAAATTATCCTTCCACAAACTCAGAGCTATATAGAAGACTTATATTCATCATACAAATTTTCAAGTTTGCATGTTTGGTTAAGACAATGAAACTCACATACTTAGCTACCTCTAAATATAAAGTAACCCACAGCAAATAATATGCTCCAGATAGACCATTTCTTTATTTAGCTTCAAGTCATTCATCTTTGTTGTGCTGATTGCAAATAATCTCGAATGACCATATGTTCATTTGTCGACTCCGATCTTACACAGCTTATCAAAAAGGAGATTCGGTAACTTTATTAAATTCACTTCTTCCAGTTAAGGTTCTTTCAGGTTCCGTCTCCTCTTCTGAATATTTCTTCAATTTTACTCTTCACTTTCATTTAGCAGATAAAAGAAGGTTGGACCACTCTCGAAATATATCAATGAATTAATTTCGCAAAAGAATTCATTCTAAGTATGGCAAGAAAGAGTGAAAGGGAGCGAGAAGCAGTAAGAGAATATGGGAGAGAATCTAATTCTGAATAATTAAGACGCAATGCCAATTCCTAATATACTGGTTTTACAATATTATTTATTGATTTGTTTTTGCGAGGTTTTGACTCAAATGATTTAACCGTTCTCCAGCTGCAATCTACAATGAGTGCCCCATCCATACTCGTCTAAATGAATGATAAAAAACGTGCTATATTATATGCGGTCGATGCGTTTGGAAGGACTAAAATGAAGCCGAGTACATAACAAACAGAAATAGGTCAGCACCTTATGCAGATCATTATAAATAAATGCGCCGAGGAAACCAGCAAAAATATTTCCATGCAAAAGCACTTGTGAGGAAAAGTAGAAGAAAAGTAAACGAATGGCATGAGTATTTTCTATTCTTGTAAAGCCCAGCCATTCAGTTGGAATTTGACTACAAAGTTTAGGCCCAAGGCCAAGCGATGGGACCTTTAAGGTCTTTTAGCCCTGAAAATAATGTTGAAACAAATGTTACGAGAAGGTGGAAAATAGGATGGAAGAGAGAGAATAATAACGGAAGTGTAGTAAAAAGAATGAAGGGGGTTGCAGCTGGGGCCAAAGGAACGCTACAAAGTGATGATAGGTGGGGATGTCTTGCATTAGAAGACGAAGATTGCAGGATGGGAGAAATGATATCCCGAGTCGTAGATTTCTTTATTCCAAGCAGCAAAAGGTAAATATGTACAGAGGCTCTGCAGGGCGTGCAGCTCGCGCCAAGAGAAGCAAGAAGAATAGCCATGCGCATGTGCGGGGTTCATAATACAGGGCGACACATGCAGATGCGTTCACAATAGGTGATTTTATTAAATACATGGAAATGAATCGTACAGCAATTGCATAGTTAAATATCCATTATTCCACACCTCCCCTTCCTCTTTTGCGTTCAAAGAGGTATTTTGAACGTACTAAACAAATTACATGTAGATAAGTACATTATGTAGGCCTGTTCAATCTTGGGGACCTGCAAGGGGCTTTGGAGGGAATTGATGACTTTTCCATGTCTGGGCTAGGGACCACAGGGAGATCAGAGTTGGGAACTTGACTGGGGCTGAGCAGTGGATATAGGAAGCGACGGTTCCGACGTAACACTCGACCACTTGGGAGACAGATTTCGTACTCGCGTGATCGTGCACCACCCATGACAATCCCAACTGTGTCCCATCGGTGGGATGTTGGGTCCTGGAGGCGGACATGTTGGCCCACATTAAGCCTGGGCAGGGGGCGGGCGTGGGCGTCATAGTTGCTCTGCACCTGAGCAGCTCTGGCAGTGGCTCGGCGGTCGCAGTCATGGGCCTTTTCCTGCCAATCTTCTGTGAATGACTGAGGATGGGCAGGCACACATGTACGGAGAGGGCGACCATGCAGTACCTGGGGAGGAGAGCGACCAGACTCGTTGGGTGTGTTTCTTAACTCAAGGAGACCACGATCGAAATCCTCACAGTCAATGTTTCCTGTGGGGGCCGTTTTGAGGATCAAGTGCTTGACAGCCTTGACGGTGGCCTCAGCGTGTCCATTAGACTGTGGGTAATGTTGCGATGAGGTGATGTGGTATACACCCCAACGTTCTGTGAAGTCCGCGAATTCTTTGCTGGTAAACTGAGGTCCTCCATCGGTGCGCAGGCGTAAGGGAACACCCACCTCTCTGAAGTAGCGGCAGAAGTGCCGTATGGTCGAGGAGGCAGTAGTGTCACCCTTGCAAGGGACAACCACAGGCCAGCCGGAGAGGCAGTCAGCGACTACAAGAAAGGACTTCCCAGCTACCTGGAAGAAGTCCGCCGATACCGACTCAAAGGGCCTGGATGGATGGTCGTCGTTGTGGAGAGGCTCCCGTTGTTGGCTGGGACGCAGGACTACGCACGGCTCGCAGGCAGCGACGGTGTTGACGATATCCGAGTCTATCCCAGCCCAGAAGACAGTTTGTCAAGCCCGACGTTTGGTAGCCTCGACACCACGGTGACTATCATGGAGTCTGGCGAGTGTGTGGCGACATAGAGCTGCAGGAACTAGTATTCTTGCCCCATAGAGCATGAGGTTGCCATCAGTAGAGAGGGCTTCTCGCAGCTTTCAGTATGGTGATAAGGATGCATGTAGGTCCTAGCGGTTTGTGGGAAACCCAGAACTGATGCAATCGCGAAGGCGAACGTAGGTGGGGTCAGCCTGTGCTGCTATCGACATGTCCTGTAGGGTCCGGTCGGCGTCAATGGTTGGGGCATCCTCGTCCTGGGAAGCTGTTGTAGTATTGATGACAGATCTGACATGTGCCGTTACCTCAGCACAGCCAGTCATATCCTCAGAGGTGGGGTAGCTGACTGGTGCACGAAAAAGTGCATCTGGGATGCATAGAGACTTGCCGGCGCGCCACACTGCAGTAAATTGATATTGCGACATGCGCTCCTTCATTCGCTGGAGCCATGGGTTTTCAACCATGTCCAGCGTGTAGCTGTTGATGATAGGCACCAATGGGCGATGGTCGGTTTGCAGGGTGAAGGTTGGCAGTCCTTTGAGGTATAGGCAGCACTTTGTGAGGGCCCAAGATACTGCAAGCATCTCCAGTTCAATCGTTGCATACCTTGTTTCGGCGTCTGCAAGAAAGCGGGATCCACACTGGACTACTCGGAGATGTCCAGATCCATGGTCCTGGAGGAGAGTGTAGCCTATCCCGTATAGGGGAGATGCGTCGGTCTGGAGAATGGTTGGCAGGGTTTGGTCGAAAGACGCAAGAACAGGCAAGCTTGAAAGTGCTTGTTTCACACGTTTGAAGGCCTGGTCATGGTCAGGTGTCCAAAGAAAAGAGCGCTTGGGGCTCATGAGTGGTCGAAGGGGCTGTGCAGTCAAGGCAATATCTGGGGTAAACTCTGCCAACTGGTTTACTAATCCCATGAAGGAACGTAAGTCCGTCAGGTTGGATGGTGTAGGGAAGTCTTGCAGAGCAGCAACTCGTCCTGGGTCAGCAGCAATTCCTTCTTCGGAAAGGGTGAAGCCACAGAAATTCACTCTGGTCTCTGCCACTGTGAACTTTTGTTTGTTGAGAGTGATGCCATTTTTGCGGCAGTGGGTGAGCAGCTCGTGGATCCTGTGGTAGTGTATCAGTAGGTCATCGTCGTAGATGAGAATGTCATCAACAACCTTGACACACTTCTTCATGCCTTGGAGAGCTAGGTCGCCACGGTAACAATAGGCATCACCAGTGGCAGCGAAGCCCATAGGTCCCCGGCAATGCTGGAAGCGTCCATAAGGCGTAATGAAAGTGGTGAGGTGGCGGTCCTCTTCTGCTAGCTCCATCTGCCAGTAGCCGTGTAGAGCATCCGCGGTGGTGAAGAACTTGGCGGTGGAGCCAACAGCACAGACAGCAGCTAAGGGCGTGGGCGAAGGCTGGGCTGGACGGGAGACTTGTGCGTTCAGCTTCGTGAGATCCTCTGTGATTCGAACTCCCTTGGCTCATCTCCACAAGGCTTAATGATTCCCTGTTGTACCATGGAGTCTAGTTCATTCTTGACAGGTTCGCGGAAAGCGTAGGGTATCTGCCTTGGGGTGTGGATGGCAAAAGGGACCGCATCTTCCTTAAGGTGGATTTTCATGGGAGGGCCCGCCATCGGCCTCAGTGGAGCTGCTTTAAGGTCTTCCTTTGACACGAGTACGTCCTGAAAGGTTTGTAAGAAATACTCTCGGGCCTCAGCAGGGGTCGTGTCAGCATGCAGGGGTAGCTCCTTGCATTGATTAACGTGGGTGACCTGTAGGCAGGACCGTTTGGCCAAGGACAGGGTGGCCTTAAGGGTACCTAAAGCCAGTATCATCTTTGACCCATCTGCCGTGAGTGTCACTGATGTGGCGGGAGGCTGTAGCTCAGTCCTTGGAATGCGAAGGAGTTCCAAGTGCTGGGGGCCATCACTGATACATCAGCTCCTGTGTCAGGCAGCATCATTATCTTCGATGTCTCACCCTTGTAGGTGAGGGCGATGGATATAGGTGATGGTGAGGAGTCAGTTGATGAAGAAGGGGTCTCGACCTTGCGACAATTAGAAGGCTTGCTAGAAGGGGGCGTGGCATTGGGCGGGCCGCCATTGCTTGGCATTCATCTGCTGACGGCAGTACTTGTCAGAGTGGCCCACTCGGCCACAGTGTCTGCATGTAGCCTTGTTGGCTGGGCACTTTGGGGTCCTGCGCCAGTGTCCTTTGCAGCCACAGTTTACACACTGTCGCTGGCTGGGCACTTTCCTGTTGAGCTGTGCTTCCTTGTGCAGGAAGGACATAGAGTGTCCTTGTTAGGGGTTGGTAGCAAGGTAGAACCCCTGTTGCTATGTCCTTTGATTTTTTTATACATGGAGATGACACACAATTTAGGAGGGGCACGTATGGCGGTAGTGGCTGTCCGTGTGGCCTCATAGGAGCAACATTCGTTAACCATGGTGGCCAATGAAGCCTTGTCCAGGGCAATGAGTTTCTGAGTGAGCTCCTCGTCCCTGACTCCCATGATATTGATCATCTTCAGCTGAGTCTCCTCGCACACAGCAGAATGGCCAGGACAGACGTCGATTTCCTCTGCTACATGCTTCAGTTGGAAATAGAAGTCGCTGAAGCTTTACCCTTCCCTCTGCTTGCAGGAGAGCAGATCCCTGCGTCGTAGAGCTTCATTCCGCAGGTTCTTGATGTGTTCCTGGAGAATATTCAAGACCTCGTCAACACTCCGATCCGTGTCTGGTGGTACGTTGTGCGTGTGCTCGGGTATTCTTTGGGTCTCCAGGCTGAGGCACATACGAAGCTGTATCATTTGTTTCCTGGTAGGTAATATCCCTAGGTCCACCATCACACTTTAGTCATCCCAGCAACTACGCCATTCCCTGAACACTTGGTATGTGGCATCAGGACGTAAGGGGGGCGGGGTCTGGGCGATGGCTTTCTGTGGGGGTGGTGGCTGGGTGGACAATGGCACTGAGGATTGTGTGGGAAGTTGTTGTGAGTCCACTGGTGTTGCTTGCTGCTGGTCTGAATTGACGCTAAGTAGCTGCAACAATACGGTGAAACGTTGAGCTTCCTCCTCTCTTCTCAAGTTGACCTCTTGGTGGCGTAGATCCTCTTTGTGACGACGTTGTTCCTCTTCATAACGACGTTGTTCTTCCTCTCTCTGACGTGCAGCCAACTCGGCCTGTCGAGATTCCTCCAGGTACTTGATGAGGAGCCTTAACTCCGTATTTGGAGCTGTGGGAGGCAGTATACTCAGGTGTGGGGAGAGCAAACGTGGGGTTTCCAGCGTTGCAAAACCTGGAAGGGTTCGATGGTCTGTTGGTGAGACTGGGTGTGAAGGCAACTGGCGGTCCTCAGGGGCCTGGTCGTGTTGCATATCCCCAGGTTCGTCTTGATGTGAAGCAGAAGCCATTATGAGCAGTTTTCTGCAATGTCAACTGCAGTTTAAAGGAAGAGAAGAACGATGAGGATGACTTTCTACAGTTATTATTAAAAAGTTACTGTAATTAATTCTTCCACTGTGCGGCGAATACTGGCAGGCGGTGGAGAGTGGGCTGGGTGGGCTCCTGGGGGGTGGGGCTGGCAGGCGGTCGGGTGGGGGAGTGGGGAGCGACCACTCGACCGTTGAAAAAATGAGTCGGCAGTGTATGGCAAATGATGAGGGTGGGTGCATGTGCCTCGGGCTCTGTAGCTGGGTATGGAAATAAGGGTACCCGTAGAGCTGGGGCAAGGCACAAGAAAAATACAACCCACTAAAATCAAAGCACTGACATTACACTGCACTGGGACTACACAAACACTGCATGAACGTATCATAAGCACCGCACTAGCACTATAAAATCCAAAGGCGACCGAGGGGTAATGGCGGCTGGGTTTGAATGCTGATTCCGGTGTTCTTTGAAAATGCTGAATGGTCTCGTCACTGCGCCATGTTGATAGGTGGGGATGTCTTGCATTAGAAGACGAAGATTGCAGGATGGGAGAAATGATATCCCGAGTCGTAGATTTCTTTATTCCAAGCAGCAAAAGGTAAATATGTACAGAGGCTCTGCAGGGCGTGCAGCTCGCGCCAAGAGAAGCAAGAAGAATAGCCATGCGCATGTGCGGGGTTCATGATACAGGGCGAGACATGCGGATGCGTTCACAATAGGTGATTTTATTATATACATGGAAATGAATTGTACAGCAATTGCATAGTAAAATATCCATTATTCCACACAAAGAACCTTATGGAATGCCTACAGTGCACCGTGCAAGGTAAACTGAAGGCACTAAGCCCTTACAGGGCCGGCCATTCAAGAAAACTTTGTTCGCAAGCTATTTATGGGCAGTTTGTAAAATGCATTTTTGAAATGCTCATCAGCGACTTGCAAGCACTGTTTAAAAACAGTTTGCAAACTGTCCACAAAAGTGACCTAATTTTTAATGACTGTTTGCAAACAAAGTTTCGTGGTGCGAACTGATCTTGAGAGTACCTACTGGTAAGCTTTAATCAAATTTTGCAATAACTCGAGTTTCTTCCATCAAGGTGGTCGTCAAAAATTACTCTTTCAAAGGTACATTCAACGAAATCCATCTAAAAGCATCACATGTATTGTACTACAAGAGTCCAGATTCCCCACCATTTTTTTTCTTTTTTTACTGATGAAGCAACTCTCATCTCGGTTGGGTAATTCAAGTTCAGAGATTCACATTAGGCCCATTAACCTCTCGGGCTCCTTGCCCACTTACCAGGCAAGGGTTCTCGTTGGCTGGCTTTATGCTGGGGGGGGTCACACATTCACGTATCATGACGGTGTATGCCCACGTATGTGGATCGTGGGCATCATCGTGGTAAAATGGCCTTGAACAGTTGGTAAACAGGACACGGGCTGACGGACGTAAAGCCAGCACCGTAAATTGCGCAGCAAATGTACGCACAAAGAAAGCAAGGTCAGACGTATACCTGGAACTTACGCTGATAGTGTAATGTTCTATGTTCGTCAACTTCACGTTGTTACCACGCCCACCGTTGTGGGGCTGTAGGGTACAAAATGGCCGGCCTGTAAACAGAGCAGACTGTAAAGTGATGGAACATGTATGAGAGAATGTAAAAATATTGCATTCTGAAAATCCAGGTTGTAAATTCACTTTGGTAGAATTCTGCATGTACTGTAAAATATTGTATAATTTCAACAAATATAAAAAAATAAAGTCAGACATTATAATATACATACCATTGGCAGTCCCAACATCTTGGGCTTCTTCTGACGGACGATGTGGGGCTTGAGGAAGTAGGATATGTTCAATATCCACTTCTACCTGTCCGTCAGTTGTCTTCTGTGTCGCTGTCATCACTCTGTATCTCATCCAACTCCGACTCCTGTAGGTGGAAGATGATATTTCCTCGACCTGAGTGTCTGCAGGAGTGGCTGTAGGAGTCTTCTCCGGTCCGAAAGAAGGTCCTGCAAGAAGATGTGACGTTGATGGTCCATTCCTTGGTCGTTTTAGGAGGTTCAGCATCTTGAAAGGCGTTGTGGAGAGTACTTGGAGGAAACTGCTGGTCTCGGGAGACGGAAACAACAGCTGACCTGAGGGTTGTTGCTGTTGTTGTTATATTGAGCCAACACTTCTTGTTGGCACGGGCCTTTCCCTTGTTCGGGAGGGCGCCGACTTGACCTTTTATACCATGCTACAGTGTTGCCATGTTGAACAGGGTTGTAAATGTGCGAATCGATTTCCCCATAGGCTACAGCGCAATTAGGAGGCCCATGTGCTTCGCGGTGGAAAGAAAACAACGACAGCGAATTATGCAGGTGACCCTAGCGCCTACCCTGCAACAGTCACCTTGGGTCCCACGTGCAATGCCTGGAGCTAAGTCAGGTGACATTTGGCGTGACCACCCACGACTTGTTTTGAACATTTCAAAACTGGAGCGGGCTATGGTGCCCTAGTGGGTGGAGCTTAGAGCCTGGACGACCCGTCACCATACGTCTACGATTTTACGTATGTTTTACGTTACATTTACGGTTTACTGACGTAAGTTGTTACCAACTACCAATTTCCGCTCATGTGTGGGCGTGCGTGTGTTGATACTTGAATGTGTGACCTTAGCAAAACGTTCTGTGTGTGTCATCTTCACGTCAGTACCACGCCCACCGTTGTGGAGCTGTAGGGTACAAAAGGGCCGGCCTGTAAACAGAGCAGACTGTAAAGTGATGGAACATGTATGAGAGAATGTAAAAACATTGCATTCTGAAAATCAAGGTTGTAAATTCACTTTGATAGAATTCTGCATGTGCTGTAAATTATTGTATATTTTCAACAGATAAAAAAAAAAATAAGTCAGACATTATAATATACATACCATCGATAGTCCCAACAAATTGGGCTTCTTCTGACGGACAATGTGGGGCTTGAGGAAGTGGAATATGTTCAATATCCACTTGTTCCGGTCCGTCAGTCGTCTGCTCGCCCCTTGGCTTCTCCTCTCGGCGGTGAGGCGTCCTCCGTCTCGATCGAGGGAACGTTCTGTCCGTCGTCAATGGGGATAGTTTCATGGAGAGTTTCCATGTCGCTGTCATCACTCCGTATCTCATCCAACTCCGACTCCTGTAGGTGGAAGATGATATTTCCCTCGTCCTGAGCGTCTGCAGGAGTGGCTGTAGGAGTCTTCTCCGGGCTGAAAGAAGGTCCTGCAAGAAGATGTGACGTTGATGGTCCCTTCCTTGGTCGTTTTGTGAGGTTCAGCATCTTGAAGGGCATTGTGGAGAGTACTTGGAGGAGACTGCTGGTCTCGGAGACGGAAACAACAGCTGACCTGAGGGCACTGAACCTCACAAAACGACCAAGGAAGGGACCATCAACGTCACATCTTGCAGGACCTTCTTTCGGCGCGGAGAAGACTCCTACAGCCACTCCTGAAGACACTCAGGACGAGGGAAATGTCATCTTCCACCTACAGGAGTCGGAGTTGGATGAGATACAGTGATGACAGTGACACGGAAACTCTCCATGAAGCTACCCCCCATTGATCGAGACGGAGGACAGCCAAGACATCGAGGACAACGTGCCACCGGGGCGTAAGAAGAACCTCTGTGTCATCCTGTCGGACGAAAATGAGAGGCTGTTGGGTGAGTGGCTCGAGCACGAGGCCAAATTCATATACAACAAGGGGATGGCTGCCTACAAGGACAAAGCCAAGGTGTGGAAGGCCTTCGATGACAAGGACAAGTCACTTAGGCCACCAATGACTGGCAACGAGCTTCGGACGTGGTTCACGTTCCTCAGGAGACGCTTAGGACGCCTCACCGCCGGGAAGAGTCCATGGCCTAGGGGCGAGCAGAGGACTGACGGACTGGGAGAAGTGGATATTGAACATATTCCACTTCCTTAAGCCCCACATCGTCCGTCAGAGGAAGCCCAAGATGTTGGGACTACCAATGGTATGTAATATTATAATGTCTGACTTAATTTTTTTATATTTGTTGAAAATATACAGTAATTTACAATATATGCAGAATTCTATCAAAGTGAATTTACAACCTTGATTTTACATTCTCTCATACACAGGGTGACCAGATGTCCCGTATTTGACGGGATCGTCCTATATTTCTGACATTTGTCCCGTGTCCCATATCAACCCTTCCCGGGATGCCTTTTGTCCCGTATTTTAAATATTTGAAATAAAAAAACAATATGCTAGTGAAAGTTTGCAAAATACGGGGTATACACAAACCAAACACCATCTCTTGAGGGCAGCTGGATCAGTGCAAAATATGACAAATGAAAAATAACATACTAACAACAATGAAGAAAATACTTTTGAAAGGATTATAGAAAGTTTTCATCATATGTATTTTGCTGTCTGCAATTTATTCAATATATTACGGCAAGTGACTTCAGTTATAACATCCTTTAAAGCTGCAAAACATGCTTGATTGCAATATTGTAATGCTTTGACACATGTAAAGAACAGCTGTTTGTAACAAAATCTACAATGAACGCACTTCAAAACAAAAGAAAAGTCAATGAAGTAGGTCCTGGACAATCTGGACCCAGCTAAGAAGGAATTCGCACTGCGTCACTGAGTGCGTGACTTCACGTAAGTTGTGTAACTATATTGTTTAACTACCGCTCCAATTTAGGTGTCCCTTATTTCAGTTTTCAAAATCTGGTCACCCTGCTCATACATGTTCCATCACTTTACAGTCTGCTCTGTTTACAGGCCGGCCCTTTTGTACCCTACGGCCCCACAACGGTGGACGTGGTACCGACGTGAAGTTGACAACTTGACATAAGAACGTTACATTTGCGGCGCAATTTACGGTGCTGGCTTTACGTCCGTCAGCCTGTGTCCTCTTTACCAGCTGTTCAATGTATTTCACGATCCACATACGTGGGCATACGCCGCCGTGATACGTGAATGTGTGACCGCAGCATTAGTTTATCCTTGCTTGTTCCTATTCTAATGTTTATTTCATAGGAATGGGTAAACGTGTAGCTTTTAGGAAAATGCAAAATCCAGCATTACTAGGCTGATATACTTCACTTCCAGTTTCTCATGGCAGGACATATCGAGGAAGTATGTTGGATTCTCTCAGTCATTAGAAGGATGCATACAAAGAGGACACCTGTCTTGGTATCTGAATGAATCGTAGTATGCCCATACAACTATGCGTATAAGGTAAAAATTTTAACCCATTAAAAAAAAAGTGAAGATACAGTCATCACATATACACACATGGAAAGGGGCCAGGCATCCTCTCCACCCAAGCTAGGAACTGGAGGAACTAGCAGCTTCTGTTAATGCCCCCCCCCCCACCCCCCCCCCCCCCCAACACCCCGCACTCACACCATTGCCCATTCACAACAACACCCACCCCCCTCAAAAAAAAAAAAAAAAAAAAAAAAAAATCCTTCTCTGTGACTGTAATGTTGTTACCAGTGAAATCGGTTCAGCCGTGTCAACGGTTGAACTTGAGACTTAAATCCACTGAGATGCAAGAAACGTTAAATCTGGATTACATACAAAACAAATGAAGAAAAAAACGAAAACCTCATCCACAGAAAAAAAAAAAAAAAAAAAAAAAAACAAAAAAAAAAAAGTGTGCAGTTACAAAAACTCGTGTCTAGTTTACCATCACAACTGTAAAAATAGGGCGGTACGCACTCGCACACACAAAAATTTCGTTCACAATTTATTGCCATCGATCTTACTAATCAGTTTAAGGTGAACTCTTGCAAGGTGTCTTTAAGAATCACTAGTAGTTAGAGTATGAGGGAATATGTCGTCTGTCAAATTGCGGACACTAACTACTTTGAAAAATATACCGGCAATGCATCATGAAAACTCAAGGTGTAAATAATTTTCATAGCCTGACCTAAATATTACTATAATACATCCTGATTTGAAACACACAATTGTCTCCATCATTTCATTGATTCATCTCCCAAAATTTTTACCCTACCATACCTGCTTTCATATGTTTTCACGAACACTATTAATGTTAACACCAACGCTCGCGCGCGCGCGCATGTATAGTGAAGCTAAGCAAAATTCTAGTTGTTTCCCCTTGAAATTATAGATTAACGTCTCTGTTAGACAGTAGACTGGGCTATTCTCTCTCCATCCAGCACGGCCCCTAGATGAGAGAGAGAGAGAGAGAGAGGAGATGAGAGAGAGAGAGAGAGAGAGAGAGAAAAGAAAAATCAAGGTCACCACTACTGCAATACTAAGATACTAACAGAACGTTCATTTCTTGAGTGGGTTCAGTTGCCAAC
>NC_061106.1:28642682-28694505 GCF_015104395.2 Macrobrachium nipponense
GGGTTCAGTTGCCAACTATACCAAACCGTTCAGGTTACCGATATTCTGAGTTGCAAAGGGCAGGGAGCCTCATTTACTTACAATGGGATTTCACTGGACAGTATTTGGGGGTTTCCTCGTTATTAATACCTCCAAGAATCTAGAGTTTAACAGAAATATTCAAGTAGAAATGTACATTTTACCTTGTCACTGATCGCGGCTAGTTGTATGTATTTTGTGAGGCGAACGAAATTTTCGATGCAGAGGTCTAGCAGCTTCCTTGGATAAATCATTCTTCTGTACCAGAGACAAAAGAAACAAT
The DNA here is from genome assembly GCF_015104395.2 of Macrobrachium nipponense. Classification (NCBI taxonomy): domain Eukaryota; kingdom Metazoa; phylum Arthropoda; class Malacostraca; order Decapoda; family Palaemonidae; genus Macrobrachium; species Macrobrachium nipponense. The sequence goes on from NC_061106.1 coordinate 28,642,984, forward strand.
AAATTCACTGTCTGAATCTAATTTTATGACCAGCAAAGAACCCTGCAATAGTTAATCATCCCATCTGTTCTGTCACCAACACAAGTTTTAGTCAGCGTGCGGTAACACGCGCAGCTGAGTCGTGAGGGCTGAAAAACTGTTCCGATATCTCTGGCTAACTGTGATAAAGATGCAAAATATTTCTTCAATAATACATCTGAATCCCTATATAATCAGCAAATCCTCACGCCTTTTCGTGGAAATAATAAACATGCCGATCCATATTAACAGCGTAATAATAAAAGACCACGAAAAACGAGCTTGTTTTGGATGGCCTACTCAGATCGAACACAAACGATTCTTGCGATGCGCTTTCGTATGTTTCATCTCGTTGCAAGTAAATAAAAAAATATTCCTGTGCAAGAGCGAATAAAAGGCATTTTAATAATGTCTTGCATGTAAATTACATAAGTAGGCTAAAATTCGAAATAGTTTGAAATTTGCTCTCTATGACTGTCGGGTGGGCCCGGGGGAGGTGATTGGAAGAGCCACTGCAACAATGGCTGGCAGGCGGGAACTTTAGTACATGGCTATGGTATTATGGTTTTCTTTCCAGTATACTTTGCACATTTAGATAATTTTCTCTTAGATATACAAATCTTCACAATAGCTCAGTGACTAGGAGTCTTTTGTCAAATAACTTATAGAGCAAAATTTTGAAATCCCGGAGTTCCCGTCATCCTAGACTTATGTATTGACGAACATACCCGGCTTAAAAGTCTGGCCTCCACATTATATTTTATTCCATGGCTTTTGAACGATACTTGGGATAGAATTAATAAGTGAAGGTTACCAATCAAAAGGAATATTGACTGATATAGAATGGAATTGTGAGTAAAATGAGGCCAGCGAAATAACATATTTGGCTAATCAATTAGTCTATACTCCTTGTTCTAGCGTAATATCATTAAAAGTAATTTTACCAGTTTACGGGATTGGATATATTATAATGGCATCGTAATAGAGTTATTTTTTACATTCGAGCTATAAAACTATGTAGAGGATGAAGTTTGAACGATAAAATCTAATTTAAAGTTTGTAGCAGAGGTCTAAGTAGCCTGTCGTATAACAATCTTCAGTATCTCGGTACAATAATGGTTCGGAGTTTGCAGAACAATAAGAGAAATAGATAGAATATATAAAATTTAGGCCAAAGGCCAAGCGATGGGATCAATGAAGTCATTCAGCACTGGAACGGAAATTGACAGTTAAAAAGTTCGAATGGTATAACACGAGGAGAAACTAACAGGTGCATTGTGAATCAACTGTTAGGAGAGGCCGAGAGCCTGAAAAGTAAGATGGAAGAAAGAGAAGATGAAGAGAGGTACGGTAAAAGGAACGAAAGGAGTTGCAATTAGGGGCCGAAGGGATGCTGCAATGAACCTTATAAGTAAAGCCTACAGTGCACCGCCTGAGGTGCATGATGGCACTACCCCCTACGTGAGCGGAACATTTAGCAATGGGCGCAACAGCAATTTATTCACCACCGCCTTTACCAAGCAACCGGCTCGGAAAGGAAATTGAAAATATTAAAAGGTTTTTCATTTAACCAATCGCCATTTTTTTTTTACACATTTAAGGTGACAGCGCAGATTCTCAATTATCTACTTACTAAAGACCAAAATGTATAGGCTACTACCAGTAACCAGGTCTGTGAGGAAATGTGGGAAAACAGAACATGACAAATAAAAATAATCTGAAAGCGCAAGTTAGAGGGGAAGAGACCGGAAGGACATACAAAACAGCATCACCAAGTGTCCAGTTAGAATTGAAATGTCCAGAATTAGACTTTAAATGCCTCGTATCAAACTTGCGTATGACTTGGACGAATTTTGCTTGACATCTGTAATGTTGGGCCCACTGCCAATAAATAGACGAATGTCAGTGAATTCAATAAATTAGGTGTCATATCGGAGTAAATAGTGGTAGAATCAGAGCTTCCTGCCCAAACTAGGCCTACACTCCACAACCGCAAGTTACATTACTTAATAATGTATTTTATAACAACTAGCAAATCAGCGCACCGTAAGAAAGCATTAATAGGTACTTACGTATAATGAAAGAGTAGGCTTGGCCAAGAAGGTGGGCGTCGTCCATCAAAGTTGACATATCGATTCTCGACGTAGCGAACACAGATATCCATTATCCAGACTATTAATCTACAGTTGGGTTTGAAGAACCTGCCGCCTTCCCGCCAAGTGCAGCCGCTGTTCCATTAACCTCCCCTACTCAATCTCATAGACAACGATGCCAATTTTGATTAGCCTACTCATGTGATTTACGAGAAATTAGTTATTAAAATACATTTAATTTGCATATGCGTAGCCAGATATATCTTTTTATGTCCGTAAAACGAAGTAAATCATGATTATTTAAAGAAAATCGTTCGTTTTTGTTGGATGTGAATAGGCTGTGATACAATCTCGTCTTTCGAGTGCTTGTATTAGCATGTTATCGAAACAAACCGTAGTGTTTATGATTTATGTAACACGTTTTGAGGGTTTTTTAATATATAAACATGCACATAACATGTGATACTGAAGAAATATTTTTGCGCATTTATCACAGTTAGCCATCGGTATCGGAGACGAAGACTTTCTGTCGATCACTACCCATGCGCATGTGCCACATACATACTCTTGGGTAGATAAATTATTACAGTTGGGCTGATTATTTTTCTTTTTTTATTTTTGCTTTTTAGTATTCAATCCAAAACTTTATATTAAATACAGATTCGATGAAGGTTGAATTATTGTCGCTGTCATTCAGCAATAAAAGGTTGCAGTTCTTCAGAATGACAGACGTTCACCGTCAAGAGAAATTTCAGTACGTGAACATTTTGACTACAGTTTTTACAATTACAATTCAAGTGTCAGTATACCAAATTTACCTTCCAATTATATATTTTGCTCATATCTCCAAAATGGTAATGCCTATCTACCCACTGTAGGTGCCAAGTGCCTCTGTGATTCAGTGGCGATTCTACCCCTCAGAAAGTTGGGGGGGCAGCTCTGGGGCAAGGATAATTGTTGGGTGGGCATCATAGAAAAGTTGACTGTAAAATTAATTACAATTTTGGAAACATTTTGAAACTCATGGAGGAATGAATTTGACTAAAGGTAAAGGTTCATATAGAATTTTGTTTGATTCCTAAGCAAAACAACTGTAAAGCATCCATCTGATATTCTACCTGACTTGCAGGATATGGAAATTTAACATTCAAAACTATATATACAGTTCCAAACAATACGCAAACATTAAAGAATGGATAGTATGTATAAATATAATGCACATTTGAACCAAATAAAGAAAGGTAGTAACTATATGAAATGACAGATATACACGGGGCATGTCATGACAATTCTGAAAAGGTTCTGTTTGACAATCAAAACTATATACGATCCCAACCAATATGCAAATTATTAAAGAATGTTAAGTTTGTGTAATACACATTTGCACAACTTGAAGAAAGGTATTAACTAATGAAATGAACAGACATATATGGACCATGTCATGACCATTCTGAAAATGCAACTTTGACATTCAAAGCAATATACAATCTCAAACAATATGCAATTATTAAAGAATGGCAAGTTTGTATAATGCACATTTGAACAAAGTAAGGAAAGGTTTTAATTAATGAAATGAACAGACAGATATGAGGCTTATCATGAAAATTCTCAAAATGTTGTTTCGACATTCAAAACTATATATAATTCATAACAATATGCAATTGTTGAAGAATGGTAAGTTTTTATATTACACATTTGAACTCAAGCAGATATGGACCATTTTCGGGACAATTCTCAAAATGTTTAGTGCAGTTTAAATCTACGATTATCATGTCGGCTGCCAAACTCATCTTAAAACTATCTAAGTCAATAATCTCAGCCCGTTTACTTTCAATTGATAATAATGCAGTGTTACTTAATCTCTCACTAGTCATTGAATTTCTCAGAAATGTTTTTACTATTTTCATTTTGGAAAAACTTCTTTCACAAGAAGCACTATACTCTGTTTTTTTTTCATCTGTCCATCCGCCTGTGGTGTTTTTGTATGGCAACACTGCGTCCCGGGCTTTAGATAGTTACATTCAGCTTACATTCAACGATTATAATAATATCCTATTTCGAATATTAACGGTGTAATTCGCATACAGTAAATTATTAAAACACTTTTCAGTTACAAATGTACACCCAGATATCCTTTTATTTACCTAAAATTTACAATTAGCGTAACTATCTAAAGCCCGGGACGCAGTGTTACCATACAAAAACACCACAGGCGGATGGACAGATGAAAAAAAACAGAGTATAGTAACAGGAAGTGTTACAGCTATCAATAGTAACCTGTATAAGCAATCAAAGGCAGATTTATATGGATGAATAAATGACAAAAACTCCACCAATACTGAGATACTTTATTTATTTTTCCCAGAATTTCAGAAAAAAACTGCAATATACAAACAAATTCTGCATCCATCTGAGCAAGTAAACCTCTGGCAAATACAGCTCGAGCCCCAGTATCATATGCAGAAGTCTCCTTCAAAAATATATTCCAGACGTAATGAAGCCTTTTCATAGGAGACTTCCTTGTATTTGCTGATGCACTTCAGTCTTGAACAAGCCACAGAGCTATAAATGAAAAACTCTAATCTACTGTAAACATTGCTCAGGACTGTCAACATATATGTTAGGGACAATTACTAATATCGATTGCATTATGTAATGGTACGTGGGTGCAGCAGTTATGATGGAAACAGGCCTTTGTAAAAATTACATTTAGCTTGGCGTTTTCACCTACAATTTCATGACATGCTCCAGCGAATACTATTACTGTCGTAACTTTGCGGTGAAGTCGAATAATAAAAAAACCTTCATTTCATATTTCTTAATAGATATACATTTATCTTTATCTCAAGTGATGTATGAATTATAGATACAAAATACATCAAAATGGAGAGTTTTGTTAGTTTGATATGCAGCATAAGATAGTAACATTCATAATTGCAGTAATATGTGTGACACTGTTAAAGAAATCTTTTAGTTTTCATAGCCTCAAGGGATACTAAGTCAAATATTGCTTTTTAAGCGCGAACTGGTTGTCTCTGTGATTTAAGTTTTGGATTTTCTGTTCCCTGTATATTTACTGATTCACTCAATATGAGTGTTAGCAATATAACCAAATCATGTTGTGTGACTAGTTAGTGGCTATAGTTATATACAATAATGATTAATTTTATATATAATATTTCATTAAAAAGTGGGGGGGGGGGGGGCAAACCAGGGGCATGGCCAAAATCTGGGAGGGCAGCTGCCCCCCCACCTAGAATCGCCACTGCCGTGATTCCTCTTCCCTCTAATGGTCCAGTGGTCCTCAACCTTTTTTTTGGTCCATGCACCCTTTCACCATATATCAAAATGTCATTCCGCACCCCTCTCCAAAATGGTCTGCCTCCAAACGTGCACTCCAAAAGTCTGAGCTTACCAATCTGTGGTCACCACACAAATCCCCCGTGAAACGCTGAAATTCCTCCTCTAGGGGGAACCCCCCCCCCCCCCCCCCCACCCCCCCCCCCCCATAGAGAACTACTGTGCGACTCCGACACTGATGTCTGTTTACACTTCGCTTACTTTACACAACTTACAGATACATTTATTACTTCAGTTCGTTAAGGTAATAAAAACACAACCGCTTCAGTGCCATATCTTTTAATATACCAAATAACAACTACAAATCTTTAAAGATGCATCTACGTAGAAATTCTCTGTGCTCATTCAAGTATCAATATATAGCAGTGGCACTCTTTTATTCTATATACTTTTAATCTTTTAACTAGAGGAGATAGACTCTCTTTATTGTAAAAGGAATAACAGGGTTAAAGTTCTAAAAGTTCCAACTGAAGTCTATAGATACAATAGTAGAATATATTAGATTTTGTCTTATAAACAACTAATGGTACAAATATATAGAGCTATCATACATTATGATAAGTTCTAAATGCACTTTTCAATCCTTGGATGGACCTCTGTGGTTTCGCGATCAACGAGACTTCGAAACACCTACATGGCACTCGACTCTTCAACTTACCCTTGAGGATAAAAAAGAGAAAGTGAGTCGCCTTGAAGAAGCATTTAACTTCTTAGGCAGTCAAACATTCTGGCGGTCTCGTATCCTCGTCGTGTAGTTACTGAGAGATACATTAGCTGACAACAGGCATTTCTTCACTGCCCTCCCACGCTTCAAGCTGTTATCTTAGTCTTTTGTTTTTTTATTATTGTTTACGTCGATGCTCAGTACCTGATTTGGCACACGTAGACCTTTTTGGGCGCTGATTGATTTTGCAGACAACCGTTTGATCTAAACTCCATCAACTGTTCTCACTTACACCAGGAGAATTCGAATAAAAATTGGCCCTGATAATGCTTGTACTATCGTATCTGTGCAAACCATTGCACTCGAGCAGATGAGAGAATTACATGAATCAGGAGGAATTTTGTTTTGAAAACCTAGAATACCACACTGTCCTGAATGGAACCTTAAAAAAAGATTTTACAAAAGGGAAACAAAAGATAATCGAGTGACTTTGGCCATTTAGAAATAAATCACACCATTAAATACCTGTTCGTTTTGACAAAATTAATACAATTTCTAAAATATTTCTTGAAAAATAGATATTAACTGTCACGAAAGAATAATCATTTGACGATTTACTGATCTTTCTCGCTCTATTCAACACTTTTGCATCAGAGAATACGTGACAGATTTTAGTCAGTGGTCTTCATTCATTTAGAGAAAAAAAATTTTAAGCGCGTTTTCCAACCTTGAAAACAACAATCACTGGATGATTTTAACAATCACAGGGCCTCAGTTACAATCTTCTATTACTGTAATAAGTAAGTTTGTGAGACATTCATACGCAAGACATTGTTGCATAAAAGAACCGACAATGGGGAAACTCCGTTCTTTTAAGTTTTTGGCTTACTGGATGGACCATAGCAGTGGTTCTCAATCTTTTTTTTGTTCCATTCACCATATGTCAAAATGTCATCCACCGCCCGTTTCACAAATTGTCTGCCTAAAAAAAAAAAAAAAGGTGCATTCCAAAATATGCAACAAAATAGTAACACGAACACACAAGCTAGCAGAGAGAAAGTCCAGCGTGACCGGTCAGTAGTGCGGACCGATGCACACTGTGTTTTGCGTGATCCTAGAAGCTAGAACCACTTTACATTTACACGTTTGGTCCCTATTGTCACTATAGTTTTTCCAAAATGACCAGAGAGCTCTGGTGGGGCTGTTTGGTTCCTCCCACGTGTGTTCAATCTCCGCATATCTGCCAAATTTATAACAGCAGAGATAAAACCATTCCTCCCATTACAGATATCAAATATCATCTTTTCCGTTACGCAGTTCTAAATCAATTACATAGTAGGTTCACGACTGATAAAGTTTTTTTCATGCAATAACAAGAAACGGAGTCAGATTTTCTATCAACATGGCATCTCGTTTTGGTGCTGTTGCCAATATTTCAATCCTACGAGAAACTCACGCAATTTACATATTAAAACTGAGCTACGGGCAATTTGTTCCACATTTACTGAAAAATAAAGGGCTTTTATTTTCGCAAGGGTCGGGGTATGGTAAAGATTGGGCTTTAAGGACATATCCACTCTGGCTCTAAGAATAATTCCACATCTTTTCAAAGTTATAAAATCTTTTAAGAAACCGATTCTTGCATGCAACGTCTTGTGAGTGTGTGTGTGTGTGTGTGTGTGCCTGCGTTTAATCTTACCTCAACACTCGCTATACTGGTAACTGATTAACTCTCATATTATTCCCACTGCCACGCACTTTGACCTGAAATACCACCATGGTTGGTTAAACTGGAGATATTCACATTCTTTGCAAGTCTTCACTCATGGTCTGGTTTCTTTTGCCCGTTTTTATTGAAGGAGTTCTCTTATACCTCTCAGTAAAGTGTAAAGATGGAAACGATAGAGCAGACGAAGGGAAACTGAATGACCCGAGTCTCAGTCATCTCACGAATAATACTGTATAAATACTAATCTAACAGTAAATAAAGAATTGGGCCGTATCTTCTTTGCCTTCAGCTTTTCCCATTTCTATATGGGGTCGCTGTTTCTAGTCAGCCAGTTCCACCTTTCTCTCTCCTGTACATCTTCTCTTAGACCCTTTTCCTTCATGTCACTCAATAATTTATCTTTCCACCTGAACTTTGGGCCCTATCTTCTATCTCTTGCAAATGTTTTAAGAATGCTGAGTCATCCCTCCTGTTTTATATTCGCAATGTCCGTTATACTTCCTTGAAGTAGTTTCCGTCTGAAGACTTTTTTCGTGTTGAACTTCGCACCTCGGACGTTATTCGTCTTGAAAGACTGAATGGACACTCATCATATGCAAGAATACAGTAGCCGTTATTGCTTCAATTGTGGACATATGCTAAATTTTGACGGAAATCATATGAAGACCAAAACACTTACAAATTCAAACCTACATAAAAAAGAACCACAGGAAAGGATTTATTCATCCGTTGTCATAACGAAAATTTGAACTCAAAACTTATCCTCACCATATTCAGATTTCTTAATCCATGTTATCGTCTTCGCCGTCTGAACCTGAATTATATCCGACTTGTTCCCGCCACCAGTCTCGAACCTCCCCAGAACCGGAGGCAGAGCGCGGGAGAACCGCCTTGTTACTCGTGATGTCGCTTATTGGTGGCGCGCTGCCTGTCACTGGAATACCTTCGCCTTCGCTGACGTGGGGTAGGTTTTTACTGCCACCTGAGAGAAAAAATAATTTGTAAGAAGCGAATAAGGAGGCTTCACTTCCCTGCTTGGTAGACTTTTCTAAGAAAAGTTTAGCATGAAAACAATCAAAGCCGTTGCTTCTAAACCGGGGAGTGAGCTAAAACTAACTCTATGACCTGTGACAAAATGACTGACAATGATACGAGACAAATATTTACTGTTGCTGTTATTACTATGACTAATGTTACTATACGTTTTGTCTTTCTGTCCCACGAAAGGTAAGTGTAACTGCAGCGCATACCTGAAGGTCTGGTCTTCCTAGGTTTCGAGTCGTGTCTGGCGTGCTTCTCTCTCGTCGGAGCGTCAGATAAGGTTGGCGCCAAGTAGTTTCTTCCACTGATACTCGTCATGGAATCAGTTCTCACCATAATCATGCCCTTCTTCCGTTCGCGAGTTCTTTCTCCCTCCTGTGGAGTGAGTGCACAAGACTGTATTTAGTCCAGAGTAGACAGTATACACTTAAAACGCCCGTAAAACACTACATTCTTTTGTTTTGAAATCTCTAAGCGAATGAAGCTAAATGGTTGCTGCTAATTTATCGATTTAAAAATTAAAAAAAAAAAAATCAGACCCAACTGCAACTACAAGAAGAAACCATGATATTTTGGACTTGAAAATCAAAATATGAAAACCATCCCTGTGAAAAGATTCACCTTGTTCTCCACTTCTTTTTCCTTGTCGTGAATTGGCGGCTTCTTTTCATCGTGTAGGCTGACGATCAGAGGTTCATTCGTTTCTCGTAATCCAGCCATCAATGAAGTTTGTTCTTTTTGCTGAAATTACGGAATACGACGAAGTCGTTAGTTACGCAGTGCTACTTGGCTAATTATTTGACATGGACATTATTTTCTAGGGTAAAATAGTAACGTGAATATCAAATTAGTCACATAGAAACAGACACAGCTTTAGCAGTAAAGTAACATTAATGATATTATCTTCTCATTAAACTGTGCTTGCACATATATATATCCTTGCAAAAAGGCAATACCACTAAAACAAACTGAAAAGGGAGAAAGAAAACATAAACTGAATATAAATAAGAAGGAAGAAGTGAAAAAATAACATAATTTTGACGAAAAATATATAAAAATGCAGCCTTCAATGGGGCTATGCATTGTAGAGCACTACAGTATACAATAGCAAATGGTACTACAGTAGATTCACATCAACCGTGCATTTGATGTTTAGGCCAGTCCCTTACGACGCTCCTGATTGGCTGTTGATAAGCCAGTCACAGCCCAGGGCTGGAAACTCAGTTTCTCTCGAGAGTTCACATAGGCAGGATGTATGTTCCACATTCCCTGAGGGATACTTTTGAAAGACGTATCTCTCAGGAGAGGTGGAACATAGATCCTACCCATGTGAACTCTCGAGAGAGACTGAGAGTTTCCAGCCCTGTGATTGGCTTATCAACAGCCAATCAGGAGCGTCGTAAGGGACTGGCCTAGATATCAGATGCACGGTTAATGTGAATTTACTATAGAACATACCACCCTAATGCGCTTGAGGCAGTTGTCGAGCCAGTTTCTGATTGTCTGTTTGGCTACCTCTTCCTCAATGATGTACTCGAGTTCTTCTCTGGCCATCAATTCTTCAAGCTGCAGGGATTTCCGGATGTCTACACTTCGATAGGACAGCATGCTGAGCCAAGAAAAATAAGGTGATTAGATAAAGGTCGCCACTAACGTTCAGTTAGCGACAGTCGGACTGTGCAGTTAGGGTAAAAAACTGCATGGTACAGGGGTGGACCATATACGATCAATGTGTACAACCCAAGAAAAGTACATTATAACGCGTCCTGACACCGGAGTAGAGGTCTTTAGCTCCGTTTCTCACCAACAACAAGTCGCGTCTGAGGCCCATCTCCGATGTCAGGACGCGTTATAATGTACTTTTTTTGGGGTTGTACACATTGATTGTACATGGTCCACCCCTGTACCATGCGGTTTTTTACCCTATAACTATGCAGGCATAACTAAACGTTAGTGGCGGGCTTAATACTGCAAATATACAGGGCACACCAGTAGACACATTATTTTTAATGCTTGCATGTTTTTAACTAGTTCAAAGAAGACTGACAACACAAGACAGAAATGATGCATTACTTGAGCACATCGTGAAAAGTGACGTCGTCTCCATTATGCAGACGTTCCAGCTCGTAGCACATGTGTTTAAAGAGCAAACGGTCCTTTTCGGGGTCGACTTCCAGTCTTCCTTTGAGCAATCGAAGGATGAACTTCACCTTTAGAAATAGAGTGAAAACAAACTTCGTCAATGGCTGTAAATGATAGTACTTACTCAAAATTACAGTGGACCAAATAAAATATTCCAGTATTTTGGTAATAAGAACTGTGGCTACCACTACTACTGACTGAGAAGAGTTGAAAAGTAACCAAAAGACCTAGGCCATTTCCAGAAGCCATTCCCTTGATCAAGTATTCTTGCCGGTATTTGTAGGATATGTTCACAACTTGGAATTAATTTCTCGTTTTCTTAATATCCCGTGGCACTGGCTTCTTCAGTATTCACAATTTTTTTTACCAGTTCATTGTTTTTAGTTTATATAAGCCTTATTTGAAAATACACTATTTATTTATTTTTTCTAAAGTTGAATTTACCAGTTAAATATCCAGTCCGCGATTTGACAAATTTCATAGCTTTCTCTGTATTTTGCATTTTCATTTTAATTCTCCTACATTCTAGGAGAAATAATCTTCAAGAAGTCGCCGTTAAATGTAGCTTTCGACTCCATCTTAAGCACCTGTTGCAGTGAGACTAGCAACTCGATGCAAAATCAAATCCGAAAATCACTGATTAGTCCTTGTAAATATTAATATTAATTCAGCCAAATGAAATAAGTTACAGAAAACTAAGCTATATGCAAAAACATTATTATACCTTTGTTTTACAGTAAGTTATTAAGCATGAAAATGTCATGTAACAACGAAAAGTGTCTCAAAAAACCCTGCAGTTCACCCAATTTCGTCTGTTTCCAACGTGATCGAAAGTTCCAATACCCAAACTACATTAATCGTGGATTTGATGTCTAGGCCAGTCCCTTACGACGCTCCTGATTGGCTGTTGATAAGCTCTCAGTCTCGAGAGTTCACATAAGCAGGATGTATGTTCCACCTTTCCTGAGGGATACGTCTGTCGAAAGTATCCCTCAGGAGAGGTGGAACATACATCATGCCTATGTGAATTCTCGAGAGAGACTGAGAGTTTCCAGCCCTGTGAATGGCTTATCAACAGCCAATCAGGAGCGTTGTAAGAGACTGGCCTAGACATCAAATGCACGGTTGATGTGAATCTACTATAGAAAAATGGCAGAATTGGAATTCAGTAAGTGAATAAAAGAAAGCGTCTACTTCCAGCGAATACTCACTTTCCTGACAGGTATCACCCCACGCTGGTTGACGTCAACTATATTCCAGGTGTTCTGGAAATTACGGATATCGGCGTAAGAAAGAAGCGCGTCTTCTTCATTCGAGTAGAATAACGAAAAGTTCTCCATGATGATAGCTGTTAGGAAGATTAGATATCTATTAGTAAAAGATGTGAGGTTGCTGCATTCTTGTTGGATTTTCCTATGCAACTACATGTACTTCATTAAAAGAAATACTTTCAAAGCAAACGCAAGTTTTACAAATAAAATAATTTCCTAGCGTATGCTCATTAATCATATTATCATTAACTGAAGCTGATGCAAAGATTATACTACTGTTCACTTGCTCTTAAATTAAAACCTTACAGGAACGCCAAAGCTTAGTATTAGGTATTTAAGCAAAAATTCTGCTTAGTACATTTTGCCTTCATTTCAAGGACATTTCTGATATATTTAGCAATACCTAGTATCCAGACTAATTGGAACCAACCACACACTATGCATAGATAAGAACATGATGTATCTACAGTCTTACCCACAAGTAAATTTAGTACGATGTAAGTAATGATGACGTAGAAGGAGCAGAAGAAGATGAGTGAACCAGTGAAGTTTCCACAGTCCGTTTCCCAGTAGTTTTCCCCGGGAGTGCAGAAAGGTGGTGCCACCATGCAATCGTGCATGATTTTATTCCAGTCTTCACCTGTGACTATACGGAACAGGAGAGTTATGCCATTGGTCGCCGTCTGGAAGTTGGCTTGCCTGCAAAGTCATGAATCTTTCTTACAAAATTGGAATTTTAAACAAAAACTCGTTATGAAAATTGTTTACTGCTGTTTCTACTATTTTCCACTACCAAGTGCATACCAAAATGTAAGAGGAAAAGTTGATTTACTTAAATGTCTATTTTTCAACTTTCCAGCGCATGACGTCACACGGCGGCCTCTTCGGTAGCCCAAAGCTGCTGGGGAGTGGGGAATCCAGTATCTTCCCCTTGTAAGTGTCAACACGTACGTAGGTGGGAGTTTTCACGGATTTGCGACCATTCATAAAGTTTTTGGGATCTATTACGTTATTGCGGTGGTGATATGTGCTATTTATGGATTAACAAAGCAAAAGACGTCTCCCTGAAGATCCCGAAATGTATAGTATAAACACCAAAAACCCAAGAGTGTGTTCGGTCCATTTTCAACAAAGCTATTATGCAAGAAACACCAGCATGAATTGCTTAGCTACCGCCTCGCATATACAAGAAAATTGAAGGATGCTACTGTACCGAACCAACGTTTACCGCTGCACTGCATGATAGAGCTCTTGTTGATTCAGGTATTTAACTTCTTGACTTTGGTTTAGTCAACCTGTTACATTTAAAATTGTGAATAAAAATATTAACTATTGGCTTATATGACTGCTTTTATCAATTAACGTGCATAAATATGTCTTTCGTTCGATTCCTAATGCAAGTAAACCATTTGACTGGCTAAGAGTGGTAAGACTGAAATTAAGCCTAGACATGTGTCGATAAGAATGACTGCAAAGGGGAAATAGTACTAAGTAGTCAACGAGAGAGAGAGAGAGACTCGAACATTTTATTGAGATTATTTTCATGTGCATGAAATGGGCCTATTACCTATTTGTTGGGGAAGGGTACAGTTATTTGAGAGAGAGAGAGCGTTTTGCATACCTGCATGAACCAAAGGTTTATCAATATAATTCTAGCAATTAAAGAGCATATACAGTATGTAATACTTTCCATTCGATTCTTAATGCAAATAAACCAAGTTCACTGGTTAAATGACAAAATTGGAATTAGGCCTAGAACTGTTTATTGAGAATAACTGCAAAGAGAAATTATAGTCACGAAAGCGGGAGAAAAGGCAAATTTGATTACAATTGCGTTCATATGTATGAAATAGCCAGTTATTTGTTCGGTAAAGGAGGGGGTCGCTGAACACTTAGCTTTAGGCCTACTTCCCCTTCTGGGAAAAAAAAAAAAAAAAAAAGTTTTCTGAAACTAACAGTACAGAGTGCGTGCGGCAATGTATCTACGAGTCAAGGAAGGAATTCCTAGATGTTTGTATAGTATGTTGACTACTCATACAAATTTAGAAATGGGACAGAAATAAAGCCAATAACAAACAGGCTGGGAGTTCATCCTTACCTGCCGATTCCCTCTCCGTATTTGACAGTGCCGAAGAGAATGCAACCGGCCAGAGCGTACGAGAGGATGAGCACGAACATTCCCATAATAATGAAGAAACTCTTGTAGACAGAGACTCCCACTGTCAGCATCAGCATCTTGAGAGTGGCATGTTTGCCAGTGATGGTGAAGAACCGAAGAATGATCACCATAAAACCGAACATGTGTGATTCATTCGTCTGCAGCCCAAAGACAGGAACTTTGTTTAGGTCTAGTATGAGTAATCATAGTTATATCACATTACTGTGTCATATATTTATATCAGCTCAGTGGTTCATAAATCTAAACAGTATCAACAATTTTGCTGTCAAATATTATATCATGGTATGCTTACATTTTCCCTCCTGTTTTTAATCTTGGTTAACTTGATATCATTACACTTGCTTACATTTGTCGATTATCTCAAACATACACGTATATACACTCATATCTACCCATATATCTATCTATCTGCCTTCCTACCAACAGACACACATCCACAAACACACACACATACTCTACTATATATATATATATATATATATATATATATATATATATATATATATATATATATACACATACATACATACATACAGGCATACATACATGTGCGTGTGTATGTGTGTAGATAGAAATGTGTACATTTGTATTACTTCATAAGTACGGATATAATCTGCAACAGTAAGTCTAATGACATCACTGATCCACACAAAATACGAAGAAGTTCTGCACGCCATAGCAAAATAGTTGTCATTATTCAAGTGATAGAATTATGCAATTATGGGAACAGAAATAAAAATGCGCAAGAATAGAGTGCGTGGGCGTGTTGTTAATGCCCCTGCACAACACATTAATATTAAGTCTAAGTGAAAAGAAAAGGGTGGGTTTTAGTCTCTCTCGGTGGTCCTGGTTTTAGTGCAGAAGAAGCCAGACTTCTTTAGTACTAACCGCCTCCCCCAAGACACATGAGGACGAACGGATAGTCGCAATAGGTAAATACACAGCATATTTTAAACAACAGCTTAATTAAATACGAGAAAACGTCTGAAAAGAACCCCCTGCATTTAATGAGGACTGACTTCACAAAAATCAAGGTGTAGAACACAGTCGTCACCTGGATCGTGTAATTGAGGATAATCCAAACTACGCCGAGAACTGTGACGAAGAGGTCGTAGCGATTGCGACGACTCTGCCAGTACCCTCGGGGAGTGAAGGCGATCAGCTTCATGACGACTTCACACACGAACACCAGATTCAGAAGCGAAGAGGCGATCGCCAGAGATTTCGTGCGGTTGTCCTCCTGGTTCCACTGGGTGGAAGGAAATGGCTCGGTGAGATGGAGTCAGTGCATAAATATATCAATAGATACATTTAAAAAAAAATTAATAATAAATGAGATGGGTGACTGTGTAAGTATCATAGTCGTTGAATCCACGAGGGAAATACAGAATGAGATCTCACTTATTAAAAAGGAAAAATATCATTTTTGTTACAGCCAAGAAAATAACCTTTGATTAAAAGACTTCGAGCATTTGCCAATTATTTCCTTTGATTATTAAGTAGTTTTGTGAATGCATTGGGATTAACTGCAACTTTACTTGTATTGTCCTCTCAGCTTCCCTCTTATAATACTTGCCCAAGAGTTTCATAATAATAATAATAATAATAATAATAATAATAATAATAATAATAATAATATAATAATAATAATAAAGATTGAATCCATCGCATCAAGGCAATGAAAGAAGCGTCTTCGATGTAGTTAACTTAACCGTAAACTTGCCCACAACTTTTATCATATCTTTTGACGTAGATATTTTTAGGCTATTTGGAATATGGGATAGATTAATGATAATAAGAGTGAAGTTATTAGAGACGGAGCATAGTACTCACAGCAACGCACAATAAACTGCTGTTTATGATAACCGAAACAGCTACAAATCTCTTGAAGTAGATGTTCTGGGTGATGTCGTAGATGAAAGCCCTGAAGGCCCGTCCGTCTGGTCGAGGAGGAAGATGCAGAGGCTGAGCGATCTTCAACCTCTTCTTGAGGTCACACCTGTAATATGTGGCCCCTTTCTTTGAAATGTATAACTCGGTGAGGATGATGGTTGGGTGCGGAACCAACGTAAGACTGAATTAAGTCTCATTTCAGGAGTCTATGCCCCAAGGGTTACAAATGATCAGTCTTGGTCTACATTATATATATATATATACGTATATATATACGTATATATATAATGTGTATATATATATATTATATTATATATATATATATATATATATATATATATATATATATATATATATATATATAATATATGTATATATATAAAATTCCCATGTAAGGAGACACCAAGGTTACGAACATTCAATCGTGTTTAGTCCATGCTTTATAATATAGATGGCCTTGAAAGTGACCGAAAAGTTACAGTCTTGCTTATCCTACGTTTTATAATACAAATGGCCATGAAGGGGACCCCAAGGTTACAAACAATTTTGCTTAGCTACGTTTTATATTAAAAATAACAATGAAAGGGACCCCAAATAGTCTTGTTTAACCTATACGTTCATAATACAAATGATCATGAAAGAGAACTACTAGGTTACAATCAATGAGTCTTGTTAAATCTAAGTTTTATCATACAAATGGCTGGAAAGAGAGCAACGTGAAGCCAAAGTAATACGCACCACCTCCTCTGGTCGACAGTGAGAAGGGCAGTGCCCTTGTTCTCTGAGTAGTTGGCAATAACCACACCCACGAACAGCGTCAGGCCAATCATGCATCCCAAGAAAACGAAGATGTGAATGTAGATGGTTGAAGCCTATAATGAGAGAATAAGTTGTCATGAGTTTTCCTTTGAATTGGAGGACTCGAGCGCTAAACAGATATAGGATTCAGGCTTACTATATGAAAAGATGACTTCTTGATAGGCCTACGTCTTCAATCTCACTAACACACATGAAATAAAGCAAATGAATATAGATGTATAAAATCGGGTTCCGTCGTTAAATCTATTCGGAGTTACTAAACAAGATGCTTACATGAAAACTGCTCATACCTCAAATGAGAAGGGCGATTTTCCTATGCTTGATGGAAATAAATTCTTTTTTTCGAATTACATTTATGAGAACAAAACACAGTAAGTCGTTCCTTCTGTAATAAGTATGTGAATTTCATCCGTGCAAAATTTGCCATTTTCGCATTATACCTCGCCTACCTTAGCAACTTTACAATATTAATATAATGTATTATCAAACCTATGTGATATCCGTAACAATCTGCAATTCAGACAAGTTTATTTAGGTTTAGATGCTTCATGCTTGAAATTCCCCCAGATAAGATTTCGAAAGCGAGAAAAATAGCGAAAACAAGAGGACATTTTCAATTTCACTCTCGAAGGAAACTAAATTTTACCCCGAAATAACCCGAATCTATTAATTAAATTGTTATTTATATAATTTAACTATGCAACGAATAAGTTCTATCTTTGTCACTGTATTTTGCAAGGATGAAACAAATATGACAGAGAACTTCCTTGAGGATTTCACTGCACGAGGTAATAAATGATGTGGACATTGACGAGTTATATCATCGTTTTGTCAGGAACAATGGCTAATGTGAGTCTATTTTCTATCTATCACGTACTAAAGCTACCTCACGAAGGCAAGAACACCAATACTGCACGTATAACCTTATTATTTAACATACACTATGAATATATATGTGTGCGTAAGTGTATTCGCTGATTTATATAATGATTACATATCTACAGGCTGTTACCGCGACCATCAAGACTAAGTGGATGGTACGATGTGGTAAATAACTAAGGTGTAAATTTCCTGAGAAAAGTAGACTTCGTTACAGTTCGGTGAAATTTGTAAGCTATTCTTAAACCTTATAGTCTACCTCAATTTCAGAATATAAGGAATGATCTACTGTACATTTAGAAGGAACAACCTGCAAATAAGCATATGGACATTGGATTTATGCATTCACGAATGTAATTAAGTACTCTGTGTATGGATGTAAACACCAAAAGCTCAAGAATATTTAATCTTACCATGTTTCATGATCTTCTAAAAGCCGTACAATGACTATTCACTCTTCACAGTTATAACTTCTTAGGTACAAAGTAACAACGCGAATTATACAGAGGAGCAAATAAGACAAGACTCTCCTCTCCACTTCAGACGGGGACTTTTGAGACATGCAAACAAGGAGTTTTCACAAATGACTCGCTAATTCTCTGTTGTGCCAGTAACCTAAGAAAGTTATCATTATAACGATGCAATGATGAAATTAATGGACAAACACACACAAAACAAGACACAGAATCATGCCTGCACTTCAGAAACATCTAAAGAAAAACAAAGAGTGCTATGGTTTCAAAGGACATCTATGATGATTTAGTACAGATCATCTAAAGAAAAAAAATCAACACCAATTAGTAAGATACACTGGAGCACATCATGACAAGATCGCAGTTGACGAGGGTTCTAGTAGTAGAAGAAGATTAGGAGGAGGAGGAAGTCGTAACTTACGAAACCAAGGCGCATTTTTAATACGTCTCGAATGTCAAGCCAGCCTTTGAAAGAAAGAACCTCAAAGAGGGCCAGCATGGCATTTCCAATGTTGTCAAAGTTGAAGCGTCTGGGGTTGGCCCTGCGGAGATCATAGGGAGGCACAACAACACGGAGATTAGCTTTCGAATTGCACGAGACGATCATGACAAACAAAGTAACCTCTTTTTTTTTCTATGGTCTAAGACTCTAAGGTTTTGTCTGTGCATGCTAATGTCACCTAAACAAAACCTCTCGTATTACTATTTCATGAAACCTGAATGCCCTTCACGTAAGTTCACGCTCATTCGACCCATTGTTTTGACTCAAGCGAAAATCAGATTTCGTTCACTAAATGCTCAATTTTGGGCCGGTCGGAATTTCAAACAGCCAAAGGAGATCGTCTTCATTGTAGATTGTTTTCTCATTGATCATTTCCTCGAAACACTTTCACAAATCCAGCTCCAGCTCTTTTATGAACTGTTGTCACACAGCTTCCGCTTACCTGTCTTCTATTGATTTACATCATAATTATTTCAATTCTCTCTTGTTTTTTATACATAACGTTATTTTCTACATTTTTGTGATGAGGAAATGTATGCTGAGGAAACTAACATCAAATCATAATGATTTTATCGTGAATTGAAATGCATTTGAAGGTTTAACATCAAGACCAAATACAGATTGACTTGGGCTTTGTGATGAGAGATAGAGAGAAAGAGAGCTCCCAATTCTGGCCGTGATCATTTCAGTTTTCCTTTTTTCATACTACAGATAGGATCGTTCTAAATAATTTTCCCTTTCTGAATATATTCTTATAACAAAATATGGCTGTAAATCCCCTTGATATAAATTTTCCTTTCAAAATATATTCTTATAAAAAAAGTCAGTAAATCCCTTAATAGAGAGAATATTTTTGGCAACTGTATCCTGCGTTCAATATCGGAACGAATAACTTTTTCAGGTTATCCGTATCATCATCAATCTAGTTACGCACAAGAGTAATGAAATCTATTTGTGTCTCATCTCATAAAACCATTTTTCATAGTTTAAACATATAATATAAATTTTTCTGGCCTATCTAATGAATAATATTCTGCTCATCCCTATCAGCTCCAGATGCAATTTACAGACTTAAAGCAGAAGCACGGAGGAACAATCCAAGATATAAAATTAAAATTAAAGAAATGGCAACTTAAGAAGCCGAGAACGCAAGTCAATCCATTTGATGCCACCCAACTCTATCTGCCTCTGTGTCTCGTTTGGTCACTAATTTCACACGGTCATTATTAAAAGACATTTATCATAGCTTAAAAGGCCAAATCCACGAACGCTTGCTTGCAGCGAATGAACTAGATTTAGGCGGGGTGCGTCCACCACGGTCACTTCAACGTGACAAAAAGAAACAAGAAAATGAAATCATAAGTTTGTCAAATCAGGAGAATCTTTGCATGACGAAGATGAGCGTTGTGTCTTTTTTTATTTGATCGCCAAGAAATGGAGGAGGCCTCCTTTGGTTCCTGAGCTGGCTCTACTGCAACTATTTTGATACAGTTCATTAACTAGAATTTGATGAGTGTGGAAAAGGACCCTCCCCCACACAAATGTCAGTGTCGAAGAAACGTGATTCGTTTAATTTCTTCAACCTAAACTTCAATAGTAATGAATGGAGACACTGGGGGAGCCAGAGGGAGAACGTCACCCTCTTTCAACTGGGGCGCTTATTTCGGATGAGAGAATGAAATCAACTGGTAGTCTTTGGTTTTCCTCCTTTTTAACAGACTAAAATAATTTATAATACATACGGGGATAATATTTTCCTTTGAAATATATTAAGCGCACATATTAATAATATTACGAGTTTATCATTAGCCATTCGAATACTTCACATAGCTCGTAAAATACCTCAAGCAACGCAGTACTTTATGAATCATGCATCGCACTTCAAACAACATCTCCAATTGACTCCTTTTCACAGGGAAAACATTCCCTTACCCCACAGAGAAGCTTATCTACTGAAAACTATGAGACCCCTTGGCTCTCAGTCTTACAACCCAGTGTTCTGTGTTTCTGTATCAGTGTTGATGGAAACCAGGCAAAGTTTTTTCGACGACGTGGGCTTTGTCAAGTTTTATGGCCAAGCAA
Source organism: Macrobrachium nipponense (assembly GCF_015104395.2). Taxonomy (NCBI): domain Eukaryota; kingdom Metazoa; phylum Arthropoda; class Malacostraca; order Decapoda; family Palaemonidae; genus Macrobrachium; species Macrobrachium nipponense. The sequence goes on from NC_061106.1 coordinate 28,664,129, forward strand.
ACATCAAGGACATGACTTCGTCGATGATGAACCTTCCACTAGCTCTTATAAGTGAAAAATGAATGATTCACCCACTCTCCCAAGTCCGATGGGCTTCCTATATCAACTGTGAAGACTTTCTCTCACAGAGATTGCATCAGATTCTCAAAACTTTGATCGTAGACTCCTGGTAATAAGGAGATCTATAGCGCATGAGAATAAAAAAAATGTGCTAGGCTCGACTTTATTCTAACAAAAATTTTGTTGCCTTAGAGGTCATATTCTTTTAGTCCCTAAAATACTTGGGGTTTAATACGTCATCGTAGTTTCTAATACTGGCCCAGTTATTAAAGCCATTGAGCTTGCTATTACTTTAATAAGTATGCCCGTTCAGAAAGGGCAAATGCTACAGGTTTTATCAGATTAGAGAGATGTAATAGATTCAAACGAGACCAACACCAACTTGAGTATGACAAGATGGCTGTCTTCAAACTCTTGCCCAGTTTCATCCCTACGAGAACAAAAGGCTCATCCCCACAGAATACTTACAGCTGTTCTCATACTTTGCTCACTATAGCTAATCACCTATTTCACAACAACAAAATATTTTGTAGGTTTTTTAAATTTCTTAATGACTATTCACATCTGCAGGCTAATAGTAGATACCATAAGAGCGTGAAAATTTCAAAATGCCTTCGACATCAACTTTCATGGTTATCGTCATTTATATTCATAATTCTATTTGGATTTTTTACCTATAAGAGAATATAGCTCTGACATCTGATAATGACTTATTATAGCCGTGATAAAATTCTTTGGAGATTTCTAATGAACTCAACAAATGCCTAGAAGACGATTAAGAAAACAAAAATGCAAAGTCGTTTGAAAACTTAAAGCTGGTCCTTTCACCTTATGCTTTGCTGCTCAAGTGTATTGTACATACATACATACATACATATATATATATATATATATATATATATATATATATATATATATATATATATATATGTATATATATGTTTTAAAACAAAACACAAATATACAGACCAGTCACAAAATAAGAACTCGAAGTTATCAACTTCTTGGAAATGAGAAACTCGAGTGTAAGAAAGACTTCTTTTCATTAACTGTCAAATGGAGCCGTTATATAGTTCCAGAATTTGAATGTGGAAGACATAAGTGCAATGTAAACAGAATAAGGAGATAATTAATGGAAGGCCCACTGGGGCGTGAAATATTAAAAAAGTGAAATACTTCTATAGTTGACATAAATTTATGAAATGGACTGAGTAACTCATAGAGTCTTCGCACTGCATTCTCCTGAGACACGTGAAAATTTTAAGAGAGAGAACTTACCACACTCGAGGGACAAGCATAGCTGGAGGAGCCTCATTCTCCCTCGGGAGCAGCTTCATCTTGGTCACGAAGATCTCCCTGACGAAGACGCCGACGCAGTCCTTGCGCTCGACGATCATAGGGTCATTGCACCTGGCCAGTTCACCTCCATACATCTGGACACCGTAGCTCGCGAAGACAAACAGCAGGACTATTAACAACACTGATACCTGGAAACAAAAACAGTACTACAGCTTTAGTGGGGAATTTGGTTAATTGACCATAATACTAAGCTGATTACTATTGATTCTTGATCAATGGCTACAGACATTATTTTCTTGAAGTATTCTTAAAGCTATGTACGCAACATCGTCACGTGGAAGAAGTCCTGGCCATAATCGATTTATATTTTAACCCATCCAATCGCTGGTATTAATAACCTCTACAATAGTCAATAACTCCTACAGTAATCTATAACAAAGTTCTCAAACAAACGCGTGGAAAAATTACTTAGCAATGTATGAACAATTATAATGAGCTACATTATTAAAAAATAAAAGGGCATTACGTCAACACCATACTCATTAGTCAATATCAGTCTTTTAAAAAGAGTAAGGTAATCTCTTGGAAACAGTTCTCGTGAAATACTAAATTTCTTAGTTCAGTATTAAGTTTATAAATTCAGTATGGAAAAGATAGAGTAAGTATTTTAAATTTAAATCATTTATCATTTAAGACAAAGAAGGAATATCACATTGAAATAACAAATGTTACTGTTCCAGTCAGGCTACGTTGCAAAGCATTTCTGAGTTGTTGATCACACAGACCGCATTCTATTTTTCACCGTAGGGAGGTAGTGCCGTCAGTGCACCTCATTCGGTGCAATGAAGGCATTACTTAAGGTTCTTTACAGTGTCCCTTCGGCCCCCTAGCTGCAACTACTGTCATTCCTTTTACTCTGTTCATATTCTCTACCATCTTCCTGTCCACCCTTGCCTAGCAATTGTTTCATAGTGCAACTGCGATGTTTTCCTCCTGTTACACCTTTCAAACCTTTTACTGTCAATTTCTGTTTCAGCACTGTACGGCCTTAGTTGCCCCAGTGCTTGGCATAATGCCAAAAATCTATATAAATAAAAAAAAAAACGCATTCTATTTTGAGCACATTGTTTATCAATCAAAACGATTCTAAACAAAGCTATTTCTCCGGTTACCTACCAAAAGAATTTCTTTGAAGCCCCTGCACAACTCGGAGACCACTTTGCGCATGTGTGGGACGAGAATGTAAATTCTTAGCGGCCTCAGGCACCGGAGAATCAGTAGGAGCTGAGTACTAGACTGGGGAGGAACCTCCTCAGGCATCCAGCACAGGAAAACAAGAGACACCTGCAAAGAAAATTTGGGACATGAATAAAGAGTAGTCGAAACAAAACCAAGAAATGAATATACACATTCAAATATATTTTAGATTTATTTTTTATCACATATTTTTCCTTGAGAAAGGTTGGTAACAAAGGGTGATAACGTCCGCGTTTTGTGCAAAATATGTATCGTAGTGTACCCATATGTCAAAAATGGTTGAAAACATTACTTGTGTAAGTTCAGTACCTCCTAAAGCTTGTTAAATATTTTATGAGTATAAAATTAAGTTATATGAATAAATGTGCCATCGAAAACATTTTACTGGTGTAATTATTGAAAGTAATTCTATAGTCATACAGCGCCCACACACCATCAGAAATGACAGTAGTATGTTTTACTGTAAAGTGGCTGGTAAACATAGCAACAAAGCATGAAGCAACATTAGATGATCAGTTCACCATAGTTAAGTATGGCACAGAATTTTCATATATGCATATAGTATATACATACTTATATGTATATAATATAATATATATGTGTGTGTGTACGGTGTACAATGACCAAAAACTAAGTATTCGTAATTAATAGCAACTATAAAATATACGAATAATTATACAAACAAATAAATTAAAGATAAAGCAAGAAAAATATCTCAAAACCGAGACCAGTTCGATGAGGTCTCCTATTAATAAATCTTAACTCTGTAGTTCACTGAACACGCCATATATATATATATATATATATATATTATATATATATATATATATATATATATAATAATATATATATATATATATTTATGTTTATATATCACCCAACGGATACAGACGCAATGCTTGAACAGAATATTTTAATTATATCAATAAACTAATTATCGGCGTTGAAAGCAGCATATTTTCAGTAAATCTGATTCGTCTTCTTCTTCTACTCAGCTTATTCCTGGTCATAGTCGCTGTGTTCATTTATTCTTCTTTTTTTCCTCAGCTATTCCTGTTCATAGTCACTTCTGCATTTTTAATGAGCCTTTTCCGGTGTTTTCTATCTTGTGTCTTCGCTGCGTCTATTTCTTTTGTCCCTCATGTTATATTTTCCTTTTCCAAAACGCATTATGAAACAAGCAGTTTGCATTCGAGAAGACATGAGGGACAAAAGAAATAGACGCAGCGAAGACACAAGATAGAAACACCTGGAAAAGGCTCATTAAAAATGCAGTGACTATGACCAGGAATAAGCTGAGAAGAAGAAGAAGAATAAATGAAACAGCGACTATGACCAGGAATAAGCTGAGTAGAAGAAGAATCAGTATGACTCTTAATCACACTAACCGTAAATATGAAGAGATCCAGAATCCCAGCCATGTCCCTGATGAGAGCCTTTGGGGTGAACATCAGACCATCGGCAAGAATCTTTAGACCCAATTCCAGACTCATGCACACGACAAAGGTATATTCCGCTATCTGAAAAATTGGACGATAATTAAACTCTCAATAATCAAAATATAAGACCCTATATGACACACACGTACCTAAACACACTGGAACTGTTTAAACGTGATTTTATTTTCCAAAGCCGTAGAAACTGTCTCAGGAGCGCATTTAAACATAATAGTAAATGTATTGCCTATTAAAGGAATGTAGTTAATGTAGGACTCATTGGTAAATTCCGAGAAACCTTGACAATATCATATTTTGGGTTTTACGAGGATTAAGCTGCCTCTATAAAACATGGATGGCTTCCAATAGCATTTGTGAAATGTCTTCAGAATGACTCTCTCTCTCTCTCTCTCTCTCTCTCTCTCTCTCTCACCTAGGTATATTTTTCACTAGCCACGCTATGCTCACCTGTAACATGGGTGTTTCGTTGATTCGATACTCGGCTGTCTCGAACATGAGAGATATACAGGAGAGGGTCGTCACGAGGATCATTACCCAGTCCAAATAGGTCACTAGGCCAAGCAAGTTACTGCAGAAAGAACGACGGCAATTTCATGAATTCCATGGCCCCTTCGAACTTCATGGAAATTAATCGACGAAATCCATTTCGCAAAGTAAAACCAGACCACAATTTCATTTGACCATTCGAATACATTCAAGATCCTAATTAGCTAAGAAGATACAACACTCAAACGGGAAACAGATCATGATTGACCCCTTTTTTTATTAAACTTAGTTAAAATTCCAAATGAATCTCAAAAGAACAAACAGAATTACAAGAAAAATAAACAGTGAGAACAAGGAGGTACAAAATCTTACTGAAGTCGTTTGTATTTGATCTTCCTCTCCTTTCCGGTTACAGGATCCTTGTGACTTGTATCGTATCGAGAATACACTATCAGCTGACATATCTTCCTGAACCGACTCTCTCGCCCGATGGCGAAGAGAGGAGTGTCGAAGTAGGGATGATTCTCTCTCAAGTCTTCTTCTCTCTGGTTCCTGTTGGACAGCAGACAACGAAACGTAAACAAACCATAATAAACTTGCCGCATTCACTCGCAAGTCGTTCTTGGTCTAAAAATAATAATGAATTCATTTCAAAGTGAAAAAAAACAGTGCTTTACATCATATTTAAGAACTCAATAGTCTTATATTGAATTAGGAACCATGCAAACACTGGGAACCAGCGATTACCTTCTCATTTCTGCCTGCTGCCTCTTGGCCTGCAACATCTTGATGTCGAGGTCCTGTGGCTTGCGACTCGAGGACGTCCTGTTCATGGCGCCGATGTCGCCGTTTTCTTTCAGGTGGTCGTAGGTCTGCTGCTTGAGTTTGACCGACCCCCGAACACTGCGGCGGATGGACCTTAGAAACGGGAACAAGACACGTTTCTCATGCGACATGCAGTGCGCCATGCTACTTTGGTTCTCTCGGTATCTACATGCAAAATCGACTTGCTATGGGCTGGACACAAAGACTCTGATCTCGGGACTATCAAAGGATCTCAAAAACCCTGACAAAAGCTCTACTCTTGTTGCGTCCATCCATGGTAAAAGGAATAGCGCCATCGAGAACGCTTCCCCGTATAAGAGGGTCGGGGGGAAAAAAATTCAGAATGGAAGTTGCCGAAGAAGTTACAAGTATGTGCGAAGTAAGACGAATTCTTCATCGGTCCAACAAAGGAAATTTTCTTTATTTTCTACACACGGCGTAGAATTCGACGGCAACGAAAACAACTTACAACGTCGCCATTCGACAAAACTGCGTCTAAAGCAAGGTCTTGCACCTTGGTCTAAAGGTTATCGGTGGTTCTAGCACTTAGAAGCACACCGGTCACGAACTCATTCCGTTTCGTTCCGTTTCTCTGAATAAACATGACCCTGTATGTCCGCTAAATTATGTTCGCTCGAAATGCTAGATATCTGAAGTTTTGAATGCAATATGCCGTCCCTTTCAGAAGAAGAAAAAGAAAAAAAAAACTTCGGAGCTTTAAAGCAAATATGAAGAAAGAATTCATCGTTTTCGACGGCATCACTATATAATGCATTTTGTTAGAGAGGTTTTAGTTCATACGCATGGACGAGAGGCGTGTTTTTCACCCCATTTCATGTAAAAAAAAATTAAATAGCTGAGAATCAGTTTACGTTAAATGTTTTCGTTTTGAAGATGTGAGGTGGAAATTCAAAGTCTCTTCGCATCACACGAAAATATTAGTCAGGAAAAGTCAGTAACAGCAATAAAAAAAAGACACCAATTAGTTTGATTTCACTTTGTCATGTTTATCGAGGCATTTTATAACTAAATAATCTAGTTATAAGTGATATTTAAAAGATACGTAAACATTTGCTTAATCTGACAGCGTCGGTAACCTTAGTAACAACTTGAGGCCGTAACGTACTAACTTCGCAAGAAAGAAATGAATAATATAAATAAAAAGAACAGAGTTTACATTGTCTTGAGGGCTGTTCCTTTAATGTTAAAGAAAGATGACAAGTCTTAGACATCTACCGATGTCCGTGAATTTTCGCAACAATTAGGTAAATAAATAAATAAAATCCTATTCCGGCGCACAATGGCAACAAACCACTCGAATAGTAATGCATAATGACAGCCAATCAGCTCCTCCCTGGCCCGCTGTTCCTTCTACCATGCGTCCCCATTTGCGTTCCCCAGTCATGAACAGACAAACACTGATGAGAGCCACTAAACACGAGTCATCTATTCTGCATCACAATCACTAATGACACTGTACAACACGTTTTCTAGTGCTCGTCTAGACACTCATCTTCATCACCATCAGCATATCCAAGATGACCATCAGCAGCAACCGTAAGGGTTAATAATTGCTTATGTCGTTTGGTGATGAACTCAGAGAACTGTTGTCCTTATTTTGAGATAAGAGGAATGCGTACACTGGGTTTGAAACAACGACTAGAATACGTGCACTGGTGTGTGCTGTTGTGAGACACATATGATTTCGGTAAAATATCGGTCAAAAGATCTTCCTAAATGGTTTCACAAACAATATTCTCGAGATATTACCAATTCGAAGCTGTCAGATGGATCTGACAATAATCTGCGTTTTTTTTTTTTTTTGCGTGTCAGAAGTCTATCTAATATTTTGTTTACCTTTTCATAACAACGTGATTACAACTAACAATCATCATAATAGAAGTTGGAACAATACTGTCCTTGATTTAACGTACAATGTTGGGCAACTGTGGTACCTCACAAGCGACATTAACTGCTGCTTTGTCATTAAAAAAAATGATAAACAGGAGATACCACATTGTTGTCACTACTTTGTGTTTGCTCACTTTTTAATCTTTGAAGGAATACCAATAGATTGATTTCAGTACAAACTTCTGATCATAAAGAAGAGTAAATATACATACAAGAAATAACTAACATGATCTGATTTATACTTACACTCCGACGCTTTTCTAAGATGACAGTAATAATGGCATCTTAGGGCAGAGAAAGTGGTACTAGGAAGACCTTGGGCACCATGGGGGTATGAAAGGGCAGCAAATGAACAGAAATGATAACAGGGAAGTAAAAGGAGTTAGAAAACATGGAAGAATCACAAGTAAAAAAAAAAAAAAAAAAAAAAAAACTGGCGTTTAGAGAAGATGAATTCATATACGAAAACCCATCAGAAAAATAAAAACAATGTCTTCTAAAGAAAGAGAAACTGTAATTAAAATTGGTATACATAGGAATAAGGAAACAGTAATGGTAAACAAAAGTAGTTACCATTGACAAGTGAAAGGGTAACCACAAAAATGGGGGTGGTGGGGAATCCGACTGACATAAAAACAAAAAATTGAAGATGCAATCACACAGCAAGAAAATGGTGGAGCGTGAAAAAACTGTGGCAATGACAGAGAACTGTGCACCTGAAAAACAAAGGTCGTTTTATCTGAAAAGTAGCAAACGGTGGGAATGGCAGGCGAACGGAAATCCAGGGACCGCTGGAAGCGCATGGGCTCTAAAAACCTGCGATTAAGTCTATGGGAGGAAAAAGGAGTGTTGGGTAAAGTGGACATCAACTCAAAGAATGAAATGGATGCAGGAAAACAAGTGACATCCTAACGAATAATGTAAGACTGATTAATAACAAAAAAAATTAGTAACAGACTGAACCTAAAAGATTTAGAAATTTAAGGATTTCTTGATGAGGAAGTAAAAGGGAATTTGCGACAATGAATCCGTTCAAAGCAGGGACTAGTGCTGGGAAAACAGGGGACATTGTATATGAACTGAATCAAACAATCACAGGGACTAGATGATCAAAGGAAAAGCTAGTTCTATGAACCTGGGAACATCATGAACGCTAAATAAGACTTAGGAATTTCTGGTTATAAAATGAAGGACAAAGAGGCTTCCCTATGGGACATCACAAATGGCACTTGAAATGGCTTAATTCATTACAGGGAACTGAAAGAAAATGAAGAATCTTCAATTCGTATTTCCAGTTAATATGGGCTTAGCTTACAGTATTCTGCGAGAAATGAATGGGTAACTTAACATTATTTTAGGGTAACTTATTATGTTAAAATACGAATGTTTATAAATTATTTTTGAATTAAAACTGTTACTTTAAGAAATAACTCTTTCTTATGCCAATAATATATTTTTAATTGAACGAAACAGTTTATTATTTTATTATTATTATTATTATTATTAATTATTATTTAATAATTATTATATTTTATTATTATCTTATTATTATTATTATTATTATTCTTATTATTAATTATCTAACAAGAATGAGAATGCCAGCAAACAAACATATCTTATCAAGATTTCCTAAGACATTAGAAGTTGTAAAGTAGAAGCAAGGAAAAAAAAGACAATTAAATTGCACGGAAATCATTTTTCGCAGAAAGCAAGAACACCTGTATCTGACTTTTTCAGCAAGTCAATTATTACAGTAATATAGATAATAATACATCAAATCGAAGTATGAAGGTCTGGCTTTGCATTGATTTATTACCTGGTCTATTGTCAAGTCATTTTCCTATCGACATTTCACTTCGAAATATGGCTTTTAAGATGTGATGACGGAAATAGTGATTATTTTAAATTGAGGATGTTCACTGAACCACTCACACCCTTTTTCAAAAACACTCTTCATGAGGGAGTTTTTCTCTCTCTTTTTTTTCGGAACACGCAGTGGCGGATTACTCCACGATAAAGAATTTTTTTTTATATCGTGGATTACCTAATAAGCTAATTAGTTTAAGCCTAGTGGCACCCAAGCTCCAATGTCGCTAGCTTGTATATTGAAAATTGTGTAGCTGCAAAAATTATTGGCCCCTTATATAAATATATATATATATATATATATATATATATATATATATATAGTATATATATTATAATATTATAATATATATATATATATATATATATAATATATATATATTATTATCTATATATATATATATATATATACTATATATATATATATATATATATATATACCCTTAGTCTAGGGGCTCCGAAGTCATAATCCGGCACTGATAACGCGTTAGTTTTGCTGTAAAACCAGAACTCATTACTTGAACAACTAACTCTGTATCTCTATAACCAGGTACTATTCTTAATAACAAGTCACAAAATGAACAATTATCATTCAGGCACTGATGTCCTAAGATCCGTTATAACTAACAGTCGGTTCGGATATATCAAATGACATATACAGAAATCCCGATGTGAGAATACGTATGCCCTTTCACTCCCAAAACTAATCCTATAATTCTCATCCCTCAATAATTGCATGGATACCTTTTGCAAACGAATGAGTTGCTGAATAATTACACGGCATCTACAGGCATAAGAGCAACAAAAATTTGAACAGGCTTACACGTCATTTTACAGGACACTGTACACGTTGTTACATGATATCATGCTGAAACAGACAAAGACTGGCGCGTTCAAACTAGACCTATAACGACGACTCCGGACGGTACGAGACAAAGCCACGAAGCATCTCCAGACGCTATAGTTTTCGACAGACAGGTGGTCAGGAACTGTCCATGCAACCTTTATACTATAAAAACTAACAGATGTCATTAAAAGCTCAATGGAAAGGGCCAATGTTACTATGCTTTGTACAGTATGCACCTCCTAATCTACCATTCATCCGGTCACCTGCTAAATGAGATGGGTAGTAGGCTCTCTCTTACCAAATATTAGAAATAAATGGTAAATGGAAATAACCAAGATAATTGCAGATGTCATATTCGGACCCGACCAGATGTTGGACTAGTTGGTACTCTAAAATCTGGGTGCTTCCAACTCGAAGGGCTTACATTATTAGTTGAGTAGCATTTGGTCATATTAATACATCTATCCACAAGTATATTGTTTAGGAATCCCAGTTCTTTCCACGTAGCTGGATGACAGGCGATGAAAGAATTGAGGCAGCTGTCACCAGCGCGTCCCAAACACCTGATTCAGCGAAAAATGCTAAATCAGCTGTAATGCTTTCGAGTTCCGGCGCCACGGAGCAGAAACGTGTCCGCTGATGTGTCAATTACGCCACGCAGTGTGGAAATAATATTGAACCGAGATGTGCGAGTGATATGGATGTCAATGAATAGCCCTTGGCATGTCTGCGTTTTTTTTTTACACCTTGAGACGCCTTGATAACTTTTCTTGATTAGTGAACGAGGACTGAATTCAGATAATGTAATGCTAATCACAGTCCAGTGCTGAAAATGAGGCTTTTCTTCGACTATAGATCCCGTGGGAGAAAAAGGAAAAGAAAACAAAGTTGTAAAGTTATGGAGCGAAATTTTACCGGAAAAATCTACTGCCTATAAGGAAAGCTTGTATGTATGTATATACGATATATATATATTATCTATATATATATATATAATCTATAGCATAATAGTATATAGGCTACGGCGGTAGTAATTAAGGTTGGGTATTGTTAACTTTAAAAGAAACCCTTTGAATTCGAGGATGTAGGATAATCCAAAAAAGAAAACTACAGGCAATACTGACAACCTGTAAATAAGAACTGTAGGGGAAAGCAATAATCCATAAAGGGGGGTAAAAAATACCAAAATTCTATAACAAGAGACTTGAATAACCATGAGGATAAAACTAGAGTCAAGGAAAAAAACTGAAAGTAATTTGTCAAGGAGAAGGCTCAAGAAACACCAGCAGTCAATAAGCATTTGAGATAGAAATTCAGTGTAGTTGGTGCGCTGGAGTAGGCCACTAAAGCCACTAAACGAACGCATTCCGGTGTGAGTGCATCTGTGAGCGGTGGTCTGAATGCTAACGGACGGACACTCAAAATCAGGTCTGGAATCGACATCTTGAATTACCTTATAAAAATGCGTTATAAACTCTTTCCTTTAATCATGTCAGCCTCTTACTTAGCAGATGCCGGAAGGCAACCAATTATTTTTTAGATATTGAAAGAATTCATTAAAAGGCAAGTTTATATTGATTGTTAAATTATCTATGATCTTTCCATCTTAATTAGAATTTAGTGTAGTAGTTTTTTTTAAAATATAGAATTGGCATTTATTAGAATACGTAACGTACTTTTGGTCTAGACGGACGTGTTTGGAGGAAACGGTGCCGTGCGAATGCGTTCCTTTCCCCGGAAGAGGGATCTGGCCCGAATCCCCCAGGAGGAGCCGTTGGTTATTGGAGTCACTGAAAAGGAAAAAAAAAAAGCAACCTTCACTTGAATTCCAGAAGGAAAACTTAAAAACGTTATAAGACCTAGATTCAATTAATATATCTAAACACAGACATTCCGTTGAAATTTTGTAGATTTTGATATACTTTATTGATAGGAAAAATCATTGAAATTTATGTGGGCCATATAGTTTGGTAAACCACTAGTCCTCCTCTTGGTCACTTTTGACTATTTGGCATTTGTTATCAACTATAAACTTATCAATTGTTACTTTAAATAGCATTAAAACAAAACAGTGTGACCATATCGGAGCGATTACTTTATAATGTAGTTGCACGAGATTGTACAAGAAAAATAATAACTTTAGCATGAAGATAATTTCATACTAGATACTCGAAAGCCATTGACAAGTCTTTCGTCACTGAATGAATATGGCTCCATCAACTTTTTCTTTTATTGTGGTCTTTCATTTTACTAAATATAAGTTGAAAACTTCAGATTTGCTGTGTTCTCCCAACAGACTCCTCGGGGAGAAGACGAATGTCTTAAAAACCAAACGTTCCCAACAAACCATATGATGTTGGAGACTGCTATCTTCTTCTTCTCGTAATCAGCGTTGCGTGGGTGTGAAACCGGCTTCAAGAGTTTGACTGGTTGTCTCTTGCGGTATGAAATTGTGGAATCTTCCAGACCTCCTATGCCTCTTACTTTGGTTAGACCGTCCTCATCCTCCTGCTCCTCTTCTAGGTATTGCCTCATGAAACTTTCGCGAACCTGAAAGGAAAGAGAAAAGAATTTCCCACAACTGTCGTTTTTACGTCACTTAAGGAAACGTTCTAAGTTAACTCTTAATTCTTTGGTGTATGCAGTTTCCTGTTTCGATCCAGAAGTACAGGTAAAGGTAAGAGGAGACAGAAAACAGAATGAGTGTCACAATATCGCCCTAGACCTAAATGCACACTTACTTTGGGAAGAGAAAAATCTGATGGAACTTTGTGTAGCCTGGTCATCGTAGGCCTATCAGGGAATTTCTCAAATATCCTAAGCCTTAACGGAAGAGTCTCTTGAATCCCAGCACTCTGCTCTCGTGCCTTCATCTGCTTCAGTTTCTTCAGGTCCTCGTCAAGTTCCAAGTTATCCAAGATGACAGCCACGAACAAGCTCAGCACAATCTGCAATTGGTGAATCAGCCTAAATGCCTGCAACGTCTGTGTGTTTGGGTAACTAAATTAAGGCTGCTGTTTTTTGTAATTTCGTTCGAAGTTCTACATCAAGTAGTAGCATTAAAACTTAGGATAGGCAATCTCAACGATGTCACTGAGTAAGATACCTGAGGCTAATAATTTCAAATAGAATTAAAATGTCAGAGTGACTAAGTTTTAAGTTCCTCGGAAATTTATTTCATCTTTAGAATTATTTCCTGCAACTTAAGAAAATATATGATTTAAAAATAAATATGGCGAAAGGTAAAAGTCATTTTGAATCGAGACCTACCAGAGTAACAATAAGATGGTACATGATGAAATAGGCAGCTACGAAGTATCCAATGACGTCATCGGTGTTTATCATGGTCTTGATCATTGTTTCGTCCATCACGTCAACCCATCCTTCTTGAGTCAGGATTTGGAACATGGACATGAAAGCCTTCAGGACGCACACGCGTATGTACACACACCCAGAAAAAATGGAATGAAAATGATGTTAGACTACTCGATTATATTTGAATGTGATGGATACTTTTCAATGTACGATGAATGCATCAGTGAACGTAAAAATGGAAACAGAACTTTGAGTGGTCGAGTAATTGTACTTTATAATGAAATACTAATACTATAGCTCCTCAGGAAGTAAGTTTGTCATTACTGACATTAAGATAATCACAATTAATAGTACCAGGACTTATTGCTGGCGCCCCAGTGGATGCGAGTTAAAGAATAATTGACGGAATACTGTCTTTTATAAACGTCCTTACATTGGTGAAAGTCTCGAACTTCTCGTAGTCGTCCAGGAAACAGAAGAGCTGCATCGATATGGATGAAGTGATGAGCAGGAGGCACATGGTGAACAAAATCAGACTTCCCAGTTTCTTCCCGGGGCCGAAGATCTTGTAAACAAAATCCTCCAGAACCGGAGACGCTTTGATCAGGCGGACGATCCTAAGGACCTGGGGAGAGTTAAGGACTAATCTGTGACTTCGTCCCATTCCAGATTAGGTTTGCTTTTCAGGTGAGTTTAATTCTTTCTGCGTGAAAAGTTTCTCAGAGAGCGAGGGTCGAATTCTGTTGTTTCATTACAACAGAATAATAAGTATTTACAAATGCTTATTATTATTATTATTATTATTATTATTATTATTATTATTATTATTATTATTATTATTATTATTATTATTATTATTATTATTATTATTATTATTATTATTACTATTATTATTTGTAAATACTTAATAAGTATTTACAAATACTTATCAAATTATTTGTAAAAAAAAAAAAAAATAATAATAATAATAATAATAATAATAATAATAATAATAATAATAATAATAATAATAATTAATAATAATCTTGTTATAAATATAACGCTGTCAAGAAGCGAAGATAGTAAGCCAGAATGAATATCCATGAAAGATTTCTCTATGACTTTCCACATCTCACCTTAGTTTATCTCTCTCTCTCTCTCTCTCTCTCTCTCTCTCTCTCTCTCTCTTAGAAAAGGACTTACTTGGAAATAAGTGAGAGCAGACATGAATAGAGGCGGAATCAACCTGAGGCTTGTCCCGACGGCCAACAGAAACTCAAACTTGTGAATAGCAAGGCACCAATAGCCGCGAAGTCCCAGGCACCACGTTTTGAATATAACTTCCAGGTCGAAGAACAGAGTAAAACCCACCTGTTGAGACAATAAGGAAAATGAATAGATAGATGGTACTTTCAAGAATTGTTAATTACATTCGTGAAACTGCCTACATTCATGTTTTTGATGGTTCACACTTATGCCATTAGTTTAATTTGTTATTCAGTGTGTGCCAAGTTGACAGAAGCCAGAATTGGGAATATCAACACGTTCCAGTAGAAATTTGGAAATGTAGCACCTTTTTGACAAATTGTTGCAGAATGTCTCATCTCATTTTTTTCTGCTAGAAACAATTATGCATTTAGTTTATTTTTGTAAATTGAAGATAACAGTTGTAAACTGGATGGAAAAGGTATTGAGCCAGGTTTGTAAATAAATACTGAAAGTTTTCAAAAGGTTTTAAAACTAGATTTTCAAACATACTCAAAAAAAGATAAAAATACAGCAATGATTTTAATAAGTGAATATAATAACTGGAATTTGGTATATTCATAAAGTAATGCCTTAACAGACGAGTTAAGTATGATTTCGTTCATAAGAAGTAGAATGTGCAAAACAAGATTTGTATTGTTAAAAGCACTTGGGGATAAATGTAAAAAAAATTTTACTTCCCAATATGTCCATTCTTTTTTTGGTATTTAATAATTTCATTTATGTAAATAAATTGTAATGTATATACAATATTATAAATTAAGTAAGAACTGTAAATGTATATTTCTAAATAAAAGTAAGAAAAAAAAAAGTTTTCCTTCAAATCTCTAGTTTTTTTTTTTTTTTTTGCCATGAAACTTTGAAGTTTGGACTTTTCGCAACTTTATGATGAACAGCTCTATGGGCCTCCTCGGAAGGTATTATTATTATTATTATCATTACTATTATTATTCAGATGATGAAACCTGTACATAAGGAACAAACCCTCAGGGACCACTGACTTGAAATTCAATCTCCCAAAGAATATGGTGTTTATGAGGAAGAAGTAAGACGAGGTAAAGAGACATACAGAAAGAGAAATTAGTGAAAAGATAAAAAAAAATCTATTAAAACGCAAGGAGAATATTATAAGGGTAGTAACTCACTGCATTTTCGC
Organism: Macrobrachium nipponense; assembly: GCF_015104395.2. NCBI lineage: Eukaryota > Metazoa > Arthropoda > Malacostraca > Decapoda > Palaemonidae > Macrobrachium > Macrobrachium nipponense. The sequence continues at coordinate 28,679,853 of NC_061106.1, forward strand.
TTGAACTTTAGAAGTTCGAATTGCACGACATCCTCTGAAGGGAGGCTGTTTCACAGTCCAACGGTGTGAGGAATAAAGGACCTCTGGAACTGAGACGTTCTACAACGAGGCACATTTATTGCATATTGGTGGCGTTGCTCAACAAATCTGGTTGCTCTCGGCAGGAAAAGGGGATCAACTTTGAATGTGAACAGAGATGATGATAATGGTCCTCTTACCTCCATGTAGTAATAATCCCTGTAAAACTCCGTTCTGTCTCTTCCGTCGTGTTTGAAGCTGAGCGAGGCAGCGGCCATCGCGTTGGCTATGATGGCGCCCATGATGACCACGTAAAAACTGGCGCTGACCACGAACTTCATGCAGCACTTGGGAGCCCAGCCTCTGGGTTTGTTGTCATCCACGTGTAGCAGCTGCCAGCCGTAGTCATCTCCAGACAACACCTATTGTGAAGTGGAAGATTTATACTCTGTTTTTTTTTTTCATCTGTCCATCCGCCTGCGGAGGTCGCGCATGGTAACAATGCGTCCCGGGCTTTATATAGTTACGCTATGTGTAACTTTTAGGTAAATAAAAGGATATCTGGGTGTACATTTGCAACTGAAAAGTGTTTTAATAATTTGCTGTATGCGAATTACACCGTTAATATTCGAAATAGGATATTATTTAAAGCCCGGAACACAGTGTTATCATGCGCAAATACCACAAGCAGATGGAACTTTTTATCTGAATACATATGGTATAATACTATATATATATATATATATATATATATATATATATATATATATATATATATATATATATATATATATATATATATATATATAATATATATTAAGGTATAAGCCATGAAGGAAAGTGAAACACTAGAGTAGCTGCAAGACCATAAGGACTCACGTCCTTTGTAAAGCACGTGAGTTGAAAGATCTTGTAGCTACTCCAGTGTTTCACTTTCCTTCGTGGCTTATACCTTTATTTATGCATTTATCACGTTCCAAACTTTAGTGATTCAGTTATACATACATTACATACATATACATACATACATATACATACATATATATATATATATATATATATATATAATGCTTTCTAACTTTCCATACATTTTGAACATTACAAATTTTCCTGGGACCTTCACCTTATCGACATGAATGTACCCCCTTTTAGGAGGTGCTGAGCACTCAATTCAAGAACTTCAAATTCATTGTAGATTTATGCCTGGAACGTCATCAGAAGCTGCTTAATATCGGCTCATCCCCTTCCCCCCACAACCCCCCAACCCCTCAACCCCTTTACCTGGGTAGTAGTCTCCTGCTGGAGCTGTCCTCCCCTGAGTCCCCATATCTGCTGGAACTGAACTCGCATCTCGTTGAAGGTCTCGGTGATGACGGCGATGAAGACGTTCTTCACGAGCCACGACAGGAAAAAGATCATGGTGGTGAAGAAGAAGGTCGCCCTCCAGCCAGGCAGCGAGTCGATGGCTCGGTACATGATGAAAACCCACCCCTCCTGAGACGCTGCTTGGTACACCGTGAAGATGCTTGTCGCTGCAAACATAATAAGATCAGGTTGCGCTTTTCGACTTATTTTAGGAAATTGTGTCAAATGCTTTCGACTTATTTAGAAATGGTGATTTCAAAATGAAGGTGACAGGTCGTCAGTGGATATGTTTGTATACCTATCTACCTGCTATCAAAGAGAATGACAGATCTTTGTTTACGTATTTCACAGCGCCTGTCAGATACATGTCCACATAGCTAATGCAGTTGTCATTAACCTAGTAAGTTATAGTTATTCGGTATCTCAAAACGAAAATAGCACTAGTGATGAGTATAGAAGTTTTTACCCATTTCAGCGCATATATATATATATATATATATATCTATATATATATATATATATATATATATATATATATATATATAATATATATATATATATATATATACCAATACATATCTCATACCAACATAATTTAGGTAAAAGCTTTTTTTCAGACAGAATGTTTTCAAAAATTTTGGCAAGAGCAAAGGCCGTTAGGACGAGGGACCTCGTAGCCTCTTCTAGCCCTGGCCCCCCAAAAATTAGGATAAGGACATAGAAATGTGATTCATTATAATCAACTTCCTACATCTACCGTTTTGAGTTCAGCTAGCCTTAACGATTTCACAAAGTGAAGATTAAAACTCTTGCGAACTCGAATAATATTTTCTTTAAGAGTCAAAAGCTAGTAAACATTAACGAAACATTGAGGCCTGATCATTCACCAGAACTAGGACGATATTATTGAATCACTACAATGACGTCATAAATCTCTCTTGTCGTCTCCTAATCTAGGAAGTCGAGAAGAAGAAAAGAGAGAGACAGAGTCGAGAAGATGAGAGAGATAGAGAGAGAGAGAGAGAGAGAGAGAGAGTCGAGAAGAAGATGAGAAGGAAAGAGAGAGTCGAGAAGAAGCGAGAGAGAGAAAGAGTCGAGAAGAAAAAGAAAAGAGAGAGAGAGAGAGAGAGAGAGAAACTCACCGAATTCATCGAAGCCGTTGAAGCCGCTGACTTTCTTCGCCAGTTCCAGAGGGACGCATTTCATTCCCTGGGGACATTGGTACCCGGAATCCATCACAGTTGAGCAGAAGGTGTCTGGGATGGCAAGGCTATTCAGGGTGATATTCCTGTTATGTAAAAAAACAAAAAAATACAAAGTAATTAAGTAGGTAGACTAAAGATGAAGGTCAGTTTGATACTAACAGTTACAATCACAAGAAATTTGTAATAATTATTAACAAAATATATCAAATATGGTAATCGTTATAATATATATATATATATATTATATATATAATATTATATATATATATATATATGTATATATATATATATATATATATATATATATATATATATTATATATTATATGTCTACATAGATTGCTCTTCTTAAGTTGATGATAATTCCACTTAAAAACAGGTATCTTCGTGATTCAGGAAATACAAAGTAAAGTAGAATCCTTTATTCTGGAAGACCCCGAAACTTCACAGTGCTTGTGGCACTGTGAAGTTTAATATATGAAACGGGGCCAGCGCGGTCTCAGGAGTACTGTCCGACGTAATATCTACAGAAAACCAAAGGAGAGCGACATAGGCCGAGATAATAATCTGATAACAGGTGTTAGGGAGATATAATTTCATCTAACTCTGACAGGAAGATTGTTAACTAAGTTGCCTCCCTAGAGCCAGTGGCGGATTGAAGGAGGGAGGGTGCAACATGGTTACGTGCCCCCCCACCCCTAATGAATATGAATAATGGAACATATTTTACTTTCAATAAATCGTTATTAATAGCAAAAATTTACTTAGTTAATGATTATTTCAACAACAACCACAATACAACAACAAAAATAAAAGCAACAACAGCAACTAGGACTGTGTGTATATGCAGGTCCCACGGGCTGCTCTATGAGCAAGAGCCCGTGTTGGCATAAGGCCAGCTTAATCTTCAACAATATATGTATGTGTATACATAATTAAATATTGATATATATGTACCGTTTGTGTGCAAATGTTACATACATACATGATAATCATAAGTGGCCCCCTGTGAAAGGTTTCCAGACCCACCACTGCCTAGAAATAGTGCAATACTCCCTCCACACAAGGATTGATAAGTCCCACACAAATCTGTAACGGCTGATCAAAGAACCAGTATCACCAAAAGAACACAGCTGAAAATAAAAGAAGCCAGATCTCTACTAAAATAAAGAAGAAGAAGAAGAACACAGCTTAAACTTACGCCACGTCGGTGTCATTCTTGATGCAGTGGTTCCTGAGTTCACCAAAGAGCTGGACACCAAGCAGACCGTACAGGGACATGAAGAACAGAAAGAAAAGGGTGACGTTATAGATCTGTTGACTGGACCGCCTGAAAGAGGAGAAAAAATGAGGTGGCTTCGATTTGCTGAAGTTTTTACAGTCAGTGGAGGGTTAGTTTCTGTGCGATTTTACTGCCTCGTCTGTTACTGTTATTCCCCTCCAAGTAGGTCGTAATTTTCCTGCGCGACATGCATTTCTTTTTACTCTGAACCTTAGCACAGGACATATTTCTGTGCAACATTCACGTATGCAAGAGAAAATTTATTAACATATCTACCTCATTTAAAAACATTAGCTAAGGAGGAGTATAAAAACAATCAGTAGTATAAGATGTTTTCTTTGATAAACCACATATTAAAGCATGCTAATAAAAAGAGAAAGAAAGACTATATATGTGTGTGAGTGTATAACTGAATCACGAAAGTCTGGAACGTGGTAAATGCACAAATAAAGGTATAAGCCACGAAGGAAAAATAAACAACGGAGTAGCTACAAGATCTTTCGATTCAACGTCCTTTACTTAGTTTGTCTGCTAAGTAAAGGACGTTGAGTCGAAAGATCGTGTAGCTACTCCGCTGTTTATCTTTCCTTCGTGGCTTATACCTTTATGTGTGTGTGTGTGTAGGTATGTTTGTGTATATGTAAGTATGATTGTATACTTATAGGTTCGTCATCATTCAAGCAATTGATCGAACGGAAAACTTACTTTAGAATCTGCTTGAGTCTATTTTTCGGCATAGAGAACTTGAGGAAAATGCGGATGAGTCTGACGACGATGAGAGGCCTAGGCGATCGCAGCACCGACAGGTAACTGTGCCTGTCCACAAGTTCGGTCATCTCCTCGAATATCTGCAGGATGATGGAGATCCACAGGAAGAAGACCATGGTGGCGTCGTACTGACACCATCGGTCCTTCAGGTAAGGAACCTCTCCCTACGGGGTGGAAAACGTAAACAATTGACGGTCTGTGAGAGTTTAGAATCAGTGAGTGAATCGAAACTTTTGATTCCTATTAATACAAAACGAATGGCAATGAAGAGAGTGTCATATATATATATATATATATATATATATATATATATATATAATATATATACATACATATATATATATATATATATATATATATATATATATATATATATATGTATAATCTACTGGTCATTTCTACCAAATGCATATGTAATTGTAATAGCCACAATGCCCGCTTCTTAACTTCTTGAATTCTTCGTGCTTATTTCATTTATTTATTTATTTATTTGGATACGCTTGTCCCTACAAAGCCTTAAGATCCAAGCGCAAAAAATTTGAAGAAATTATGATGTCCGGTATCGGGAAACGAACCCGCGATACCATAACCACGACGAGGTCACGTTGCCATTACTTAAGACGGCCTCATCGAGGACATTGCACACATCTGCTGTAAGACCTTCAACTGTGGTGTTTTGGCATCTCCGTCTGCTGTATACAGGAGATGAGACTGTTGCCATGCATTCAGACTTTGAAGATTTTCTTAACATTGTAATAATAATGATACTTACTTTTGGGTCTATGATTTCACAATTTATTACTGAAGTGCAAGACTTTGAAATTTTTCTTCTTAGAGCTTCTGAATTTAATATGATCACATTACTCAAAATAACGATTTGTATGATAACAATAATCAACAACATCACAGACCCGAGGCGAGTGACTACTGCCATCGTGCTTTGACACTACTGGGTATGGCTCTACGTCAAGTGCAGTTCTCAGATGGTCAATGGGTGCGAAAAGTCTTTCAGTACTCAGAAAATAGATTCATTAGCCCTAAGCTGTCATTGCAGACTGAAACTTGGAAGTCAGACCTCCACATCAAGCGGGCAAAACAGACCCAACTCCGAGAAGATTTTCAACATCTATAAATTGGGCATATGTGCTCACAGAGGCAAGATTATATGGACTAGACAAACGGGTTTTGGATGATGGAAAAGCATTTGATCTCTGGGAAAGGAGACGCGAATCTTTATTGGAGATTTTAGCCATGTGACTCCATCCTATTAAGATTAAAAAGGTGGTGAAGTACGAATAACTTATTTAAATCTAACTATAGATCCAAAGATTCGTAAGTCAAAAGACTTTGATAATATTAGTAATAATAAAAGCAGCGAGGAATTTTCCCCCTTCCCTCGTGCCTCCATACCTTGAGTATTCCGCGGGCCTGCATCTTGGCAATCATCTCGGCTGTGAAGAGAAAAGTAATGACAAGGTCGGAACAGAAGGTCACATACTTGAGGCTCGGGTACAGCTCCTTCGATCTCGGGGTGTTGGCGGAGACAGATACCAGAGAAACCAGAGAACACACTCGAAGGATCCATCTCACCCATGTCTGTCGGGAAAAAAAAATGAGAAAGATATAATCAAAAGTTTTCTGTGGAGTTGCCTCCGTAGTTGTTATAAAAAATGATAAATCGGTGCTTCAAAATAATAATAATAATAATAATAATAATAATAATAATAATAATTATCACTTCATTTTACTAAAGGATTTTGATTAGCGAGTGTTCTATAAAATGATGCAAAACGACTATTTTATATGATATAATATATATATATAATATATATATATATATATATATATATATATATATATACGTGTGTGTGTGTGTGTTGTGTGAATGAATGAATTTTATCACTTTACCGTAATTCATATGCAAGCATTAAGCCACAAATGTCCATCAATTCCAATTTGCTCTACCTCGGAAATATAATAAATTTTCATATATGTTAATCGAAGGGGAATTTTTTTAGTTAATAATAAGTTCCTCGTCTCGTGGGATCGAACCAGTGCATAGAGAAGAACTCAAGACTGCAGTGACGCCTTAAACGACACGGCCAACAAGGTTGGTTGGTTTATAGGTTTTAGGCATGATGCCAAGCACTGGGGCAACTAAGTCCATCCAGCGCTGAAACGGAAATTGACAGACAGTGAAAAGGTTTGAAAGGTGTAACAGGAGGAAAGCCTCGCAGTTGCACTATGAATCAATTGTTAGAAGAGGGTGAAAAGTAAGATGGAAGAAACAGTATATGAAAGGAGGTACAGTAAAAGAAGTGAAAGTAGTTGCAGCTAGGGGCCGAAGGGACGCTGCAAAGTATCCTTAAGTAATGCCTAGAGTGCACCGCGTGAGGTGCACTGACGGCACTAACCCCCAACGGGGACGGCCAATAAGGTGTCATAGCACTCCTTCGCTGGTTCGATCCCATGAGACGATGACCTTTTCATCAGCTAAAAAAGTTCTTCTTCGGTTAACATATATGAAAATATAATATATATATATATATATATATATATAATATATATATATATATATATATATATATATATATATATATATATATATATATATGAGAATTCTTATCACATTAGGCTACAAATGTCCTTTAATATCCAATTCGCTCTACTTCGGAATTAATATATTTTCACATATTGTTAACCGAAGGAGAATTTTTTTAGTTGATAATAATTTCGTCCTTCCGTGGATTCGAACCAGCGGTCAGACTGAGGGGAAATCGGGACTGCAGTGACATTATATATATATATATATATATATATATATATATATATATATATATATATATATATATATATGTATATAATGTAGAAAATAGTCGTTTTGTTACCTACCTTATTGACCCATTCGATCTCTGAGCTCTCGTTCAGGGTCTCATCCGGGCCGTAGTCGGCTAGGATGGGCTCCCCTCGGAGACTCTGCTTCCTCCCTAGCATCTTCATCGGGAAGGTTTTGTCTTCCTCAGTGCCCGGCTCTCAGTTCTTCACGCCTCCGTCCTACGCGCCATCTGCAGGCGGGAAGAAGAATAACCCTCATTCGAGTAGTCGTAACAGGGGAGTACATTGGCTCCAGTGAAAGAAACCAGATCTCCTACTAAAATAAAGAAGAAGAATGAGCCATAACTCATCATTCATCACATACCTTAAACTGCTAACACCTACGATATTAACTAACTAATATTCCCCCACAAATAAAAGTTAGCATTGCTAATCTTTGTATTTCTGGTGTGATTTTGCAGGGGGGTATACACTGGCTCCAGTAAAAGAAGCCAGATCTCCCACTAAACTAAAGAAGAAGAAATCATAATGCAAGTCGAGTCAGCCTCTCTCTCTCTCTCTCGGATGTTTGACTGGATTTAACTGACTATTAGTTAGACCGGGGAAACTTGGAATTGTTGTATGATAGCCCAGAATAGTATTTTAACATGAATATGAAGGATAATTTTACATATGAATATATAGCAAAAGACAAAAGGGCAAGATAAATTATCACAATGAAATTATTATTCCAAAACGTTATAATACTATCTTGTACAATGGACAGATTCCCCACGTCTCTCCCAAAGTGAGCAAAAAAGATACATGCAATGTTTAAAAATTACCATAAATGCCATGAATGTTTCTGCAAGCTTTCGTGCATATAAGCATCCTACATCTTCCAATTATGTACCGGTTGATAAAATTCTGCATGTGATACTATTAAAACTGTAAAATATTGTATATTGTTTCTATTAAAAGATAAAAAAGATGATAATAGTTTTCATCGATTTTCAAACAAAATCATTGTAATGAATTTGAACCTCCTTGTCCTTTTCTTCAACAAGAAAACTTGCAATTCAACAGGATACTACTTTCTACGCACTATACCAAGCAGTACTACCTACTTTGGTTTACAGCAAATGGTGTACGTTCGACGTGAGTAGGCCATTTGACCTACACTGCCTTATATATTAACGGTATGTACTTCAGATCATTCAGTAGCGTTAAAAACGAAGAATGAAAACTTCTGGCGAGAAACTGACTTCAGGCAACAGAGCAGAGCAAACACGATGAAAAAAAATTGCTAGTCGTCCGCAAGATTCCGATTAATCACGCAATCGTACAAACCAAGTGGAGCTATGTCCCTCTTTTATCTAAGCCCCAGAAAATAAGATCGCTTAAATTTGTTATTCAGTTTCTACGTATCAATTACTGCCGTAACTTGTAAGATTCGGCTGTGCAATTTATGGTAATAATGTCCATTAGGTATCCATTACTGTATGAATGTCATCTATGCTTAAATGTATCGTCTATGTTGAAGAAAACAGACAGGAATCATTTTGCCATATTTTGATAGATGTAAATGTATACAAGCAATCAGAAGACCTCCTGTTTTAGAATCATTCTCATGTTTCTGCTTTTCTATTAGATTTAAGGAAAAAAAGGCCTGTCAATTAAACAATCGTATTTCCTTTCCTTAGCTTCAGCCCGCCATATTTTAATAAAGTATCGTTCACTGACTTCCATCTTTAATGATTTTGCAGTAACCATTATGAAATGACACCAATAAAAAGCAATATTGAATTTGATAACTTCAAAAAATCTTCCTTGCACAGCCGTTAAGGGTGCTAAATTTCATAACCTATAAAAACATGGAATTAAAACTTTCAAAATCAAAGAAAAGTATGTTTTATACTTGGAAAGTATATAATATACAAAAAAATAGAATGGCAATAATTGACGCCAAAACTAAACAGGACAAGGAAATTTCTCCTCTTCAATAATATTCTTAAACGGAACTTAGTCTTCTTCCAAGAAACCCACAAACAACTTTCTCCCTCTCCCTGTCGCCCAGGATGGGAAGGAAATCCTTTGTACAATCCCGAGGACTGAGTCACTCAATTGCCAAGTGCCTCAGTCATTAGAAAATGTTAGGGTTGTCCCTCAGTCGAGACGAAAGTCCACTTGTCAGGCGACGAACGGTTGTTTATCTCACATCTGTATCACTGATCCTCTTCCACAGAGGAACTTTCAAAAGACAGCTATAGTCGAACCAAAATGTCGTGGCGGATGACAGGAGGTGTCATCAGAATACTTCGTATTTGAATCTAAAAGTTTAGGACTTTTTCCCTTGTAGACAAAAGGAAAAATCTCATCGGGTTATCACATTTCTTACTGAGGGGTACTGGGTCTCCATCATTCTTAATATAATGCTGAGTTGCCTGCAGTAACTGGCACATCTCATAACCAGTAAAATTGAAATCATTCACTTCCAACGCTTAACGAAGATGGCCACTTAGAAATCAGTGAGAATTGTTACGAGGCCATAAATACGCTGTTATTCTTGAACGTAACAAATATTCATCTTCCCTTCACCACTATTTGAAGACCAACTCTCACCGTTTAGAAAAACAAATATCCGTGCCGTTACTTGTTAGCAAATATGGTAAAACGCACTTTTTTCTGGCGTCGATGAGAGAATTCTTGTCTACCATCATAGATCTTTTCTATCGGCACAGTTCTTGTCGATTATCGGAATTCTTGTCCATTACCATAATTCTTGTCGATTAATTATCATGGTTCTTATCTATCACCATTGTTTGTGTCGATTATTTATCATAGTTTTGAGCCACCATCTTACAAAAATCAATCAGTCAACCAGTAATCTCCTATACGTGTATCGGAGACGGAATTCTTTATCAAGATACAGAGTCCAAAGCGACGGGTAACTTTCGTTTAGCCCAAAGCCAAAGGATATAAGGACAAGAAAAGGGGAAGGAGAAGAACAGAGGTTAATTACATCTGCCCTGAGGGAGACAAAATCAGGAAAAGAATTCCGAAGCCTGGTGGAAAAGGGAAAAAACATGTTGCTAAATCTCCCCGGAGCGGATGGACTTTAGTGTTTTAAAGTTTAAGTGAACTTACTACTGCAAATGACTCACGTCCGGAATTAGTGGCTCAGTTCAACGTATTTGCTGTACTCGACATGAGAGAGAGAGAGAGAGAGAGAGAGAGAGAGAGAGAGAGAGAGAGAGAGAGAGAGAGAGAGTTACCACAAGGATGACGTAAATTACAACGAAATGCATTTAAGAAAACTTACATTATGATATATAGCATTTACTTATTTACGATGACTTAACAGAGTACGTTTTTCATGTCCTTACAAGGTATGGATACTTTAGTTGTGAGATAAGGTCACTGTGATGGTAGTATACTATGTTACATGGCTTAGAATAATAACGGTGTCGCTTGCAATGTGTCCTGCAGGGTTCACTGCAGATGTTACTGAATGATCTTAGCAGCGTCCCGTCGGCCACAGCTGCACTGCCATCTGAATTTTTCTTTCATCCGTTCCCTTTGACATTTTCTCGTTTAGTTCTTTAACCTCTTGAACTTTTCTTGTATGCCATATTCTATTCTCAATTAAAAAGAGGCTTTAGTCCTAATGCTCATCTGCACTGAAGATGTCTACTCATAACCTATGCCTCAACCAAACGGCCGCGTGCGTTTGGCTTTTTCATTTTGAAGCGGAAATGTTTGAAATTATTGTAAGTCCCGTAACAGGAGGCAAGTGGTGGGGATATGATGATACGCGCCCGTTTGGTTGTGTCATGTATCAACAATTGGTTACGAGCAGACATCTTCAGTGCAGATGAGCATGGGGGGACTATAGCCTCTCTGTTTAACTGATCCTGGTCCACCACTTAGAAACGAATTATAATATACCCTCTATTTCTGTAATATACAGAGACCTTTCATTGGACATAGCAAATGACTGTTCCAAAACGCGTCCACTTTGAAACACAATGACCACAACTCCACAGAATCTGGTAGGATAACGATTTTCGACATTTCATTACTGAAATCTTGCACTCGATAGGTGCCATAACTATTTCTTTAAACATCTCCAAATTGAAAAGAAAAAATAACATTGGAATTTCAACATCTTAACGCTGACTTCATTACATTTTGCGCTAATGATAGGCAGGTAGCCGAAAGTGTATAAATAATATGAAAATATAACTAAAACGCAGGATGATGCGTTTTAACACTGACTTCATCATCTAATCCGGAAGCGGACACCGATGCGAACGCGGAAGGTTTGAGCGATATCTCTTTGCACTCGACTACCGGTGAGCTAAAAATAAATCACTGGACGATCCCAGCAAGTTGGCCAGTGTGACTCGGTGGTACCGCTAAACTAAACCACTTTATAATAATAATGTTTCAGCTAAAAATATCCAGCAGACCAGATACACTTGCTATCAAAGTCTGTTTTGCATTGGTTGAAAGTCGCTAGAATTCATCCGTGAAAGCCAAGTATCCCGACGAATAACAGACAAAGCCTAACTGGGTCACAGCCAGGGTGAGTTGGGGAAGCGCTGATTTCTCTTCCCGGGAAAACGGACCATCAGGATTATACTTCTCTTCCTCATTGTTTCCTCTCCTATTCAGAAGATCTCCATCATCACTAACATCCACGTCATCACTATCATTTCCGAACCTGGTTCCTTGTTGCTCTTTCCACGTCTTATTTAGTCGTAGTCTTTCTCGTAAGCAATTTTGACTGAAACGCTGATACATAAAATTATGTGGTATCCGTTTCTAAGACAGTCTACCGCTCTGATTTTCTAGATCTCTTCTTATCGTCCAGGCTGCAAATCAGAGGGAAAAGACTAAAATTGTTGCTATGATGATAATTATTATCTTCTGTCGACCACGCTTTTGACCATGAGTTCATGGCTATCATTAGGCCTACATTAGTTTGACGCTGGAACTTCACTCCAATAGATAATGTTGTCCATATCTGAGCAATCATGTTGAGTTAATTTTTCCGAGAGAGATTTTCCTGTGAACCCATAGTATGACTTATCACAATCCCTACAGGGGATTTAACAAACTCCTGTCTTTAGAAACTGGTTTCTGCTGAATGCTAATTGAGGATTTCCCCAATGTATTCGAATAAGTGAAGATAAAAAGGTTGGGGTGGCCTAAGGTTTGTGTGATCTCTTGTAAGTTATCCACTCTGACCATATAGACAATATCTTCCTTAAGGCAACGATGAAGTAGATTAAGACAATCAACAGAACCAACGTCGGCTTAGTGGTGACCCCAGGCATCACCTAAGGGCATAGCTCCCACTATATTTTGCCAATGCAACTCCTTCTGTCATTCACTACTTAAAAAGGGTGGAAGTCAGTCCACCAATATATATTCCTTAGCTTTAAAACAGAGTGTCTTAATGGGGCTTATATATATATAGATCTTTAATATATATTATATATATATATATATATATAATATCTATATATATATAATATATATATTATTAATTATATATATATTATATATGTGTGTGTGTGTGTGTGTGTGTGTGTGTGTGTAACTGAATCACGAAGATAAGGAATGTGATAAACGTGTAAATAACGGCAAATGCCACTCCGTTGTTTTTACTTTATATATATATCTTATATATCTATCTATATATATATATATATATATATATATATATATATATATATTATGTATAAGGATTTGTCATTGGGACCCTTTTCATAATCCCGGGATTTCAGGATAAGAAAAATGTTCGTCCCAGGATAACCCGGAATTTTTTTTATCATTTATTTTTTTTACTTAATGAATGAAAACATCCAAAACACTTATAGTATGTTATCATTCATTTGTTAAAGCATTTCAACGCATTATTTGAAAAAGAACTCCATATATATAGATGTTCTTTTATGAAAAAAAAATTGTGAAATAAGTGTTTAATGTCCATGACAATAAAATAACTAATCCTTTGAATTGTTTATAGCACTCATATTAAAGTAACTGCTCCTGTAATAAAATAATAAAGAAAATAATAAAGATATGAATTTTCTATGCAGAGCTAATCTGATAACATGAACATAAAAAAAAAACTTAGATAGTTTACACTTTTATAACTTGCGAGAGTTCGTAGTTGTGATGAAAAGTCCTGCCGATGATAATGCGCTCTGTTTCGACAGATTCTAAAGCGAGTTGTTATTTTGATTACATTTGCTGTCTTTTCTCCAGTTACTTCATATATTACAAACTACTTGGCTATGCTCTTACTAATTGACTGACTTGGCTGGGTTATTTTAGTATTAGACCCTATATCTCTTCTTATTGCACTCTGATTTCTGAGCGCGCGTTGGTGCTGGGACAGTTAGTGAATTGCATTTGAATTTAAACTATAAATTGTAATGAAGAATGTTTTTTTACAAAAATATATATATATATATATATAATTATATATATATATTATATATATATAATATGATATTATATATAATATATATATATATATTGGTATATATCTATGGTATCTCGATTACGTCATTGAACAAAAGCAGAACTGAAATCCTATTGAATATATGAATTAGGCTAAATATGAATTCAAAGCATCTATTGTTACAATGTTTTTTTCTTTTTACGAAATCACAAAATGAATAACGTACACCTTTGCAAAGCCTTCATTCGCTACTTGGTTTAGGTCGTATTTTATAACGTCCGTTCTGCTGGTTATTGATCGGTCGTGCGGCCGAAGATGAACTGTCGAACAATAAGATGCTGCATCATGGAAATTTTGACACATCCTGTCACCCTTCCAAAAGAGGGACATCGGTTACCACTTCGTATTTACGGTGTTGTTTTTAGTAAATATGACAAATGAATGTCCGTTTTATTCCAACATGATGGGACGCATTAATGAATCTTGCTTACAGGGTCACAGAACTACAATCACAATAAGAAAAATCCTACGTTTTGCAGTAACTGAGGCGAATATTGTTCAGGTAATTCATTTTTGCAACATTAGGTTCCCATCACACCTCTGGTTAATCTCCGATAACAGAGCCACGAATGATATTTTTGAACCTCGGTAATAATCACTCCAACTAATGTTTACCACAAACAGCATACACAGCTGCAGATTTGGTTCCTTCGCAGGAAAACTG
>NC_061106.1:28695005-28734271 GCF_015104395.2 Macrobrachium nipponense
TTCGCAGGAAAACTGACCTTGATAATATCTGCAGATTAATCGAGTACGACCTCATAGCAGTTCGTGCAGATGACAACGGCAGCTTCCGTAGTATTCCATGTTTAGACTTGGCTTGGAGTGTGATTGGTGGAGGAGGAGGAGGTGGTGGAGGAGGACATGGCGCATCCACCCTTCTTGCGCAAGCTCACATCCAATGCTCTGCTCTCAAGGCACCACTTTCAACAGTTCAAATTTCATTTAACCGATTTCGCAAAGTTTGTAATCAACATAGAGAACTTTATATAGCAGTGCTGCGCCCATCATAAATTGCTTTAATTCCAAGATATGAGAAACGTAAAATCTGCTTGAGAATTTTACGACATGGGCGGGGCTGCAGGCCAGAAAGACTTAAATCTTGCTTAGTTTTACCTTGCAAGGCAATTATATTACGATTCAAACATGCAATTCAAGTATGACTTGGGAAGATACGTCGTTTTCGGAATGTGAAATAAAAAGAATTGTTAATACAATGGCGCCTCCACTCATCCTAGAGTAGAACATAATGAAAATGAGATTTTAAACATAGAGCCCATTTAGCCATGCTATTATTTCCGAATCAGCATAACTCGGTATTTTACCAATGGCGTGGCTTTACCCTTACTTTTGGGTAAGGTCAATGTACTTCAAGATCTAAAGAATACTATAATGAACTCTACCCTAACCCAGAAAGCTGTTATTTTTTGGTATGGCAAACTCTAGTGGTAACTGTCACACTTTTTAGTGCTACAAAGTTGCAAGTCAACTTACCGAGGCTCATTTAATTGCGCTACTTAAAAAAATCACCTCAGAGTGAAGGACGATGATCATTAATAATTACTATAATATAGACTGTTAACTTAACTCACCATAATTGATTACTGAGGATACCCGGGCTTTACCATCAAACTACATATCGTTTGGTGCGAGCTAGACTTAAAGATATCAGCTACTTGGGGAAGTACATCCGTGTTGTATCTCGTCCTTGCTTTTTTTTTTTTTTTTTTGGCGTAGTATAACTTTGTAAACAAGATTTGAGGAACAGATAATTTCTGCGCACTCACAGGAAAGTTTTGTGGCGTTATGATATACTGCGACAGACACCCAGTTTTGGGCATGGAAGATATATGATAATGAGGATAATCGGTGTCAACCGTGTCAGGCGGAGTCACCCAGTGTCACTGTCAGTGTCAGTGTCAGTCACATGTAGATGTGCACAGCGGAATGTAAACAAGAGTAACAAGTGTCAGTGGTACCGAGCATCGCCCTAAATACTCTTTCGACGTTGCTCTACGATATTTCAAACTATCATATTTACCACATGGCGGAATATACAGATTGAATTGTGGTGATTTTATCCCGTAACGAATTAAATCAGTGAACTTGTTCCTAAATACTAAGGAATGACAAGATAGCCTAGCTACCCAAGTACTACCACTCCTCGGTGAATGGTTAAGCTAGGCCTAGGTAGGCTGGTCTGCAGCGAGGACGTTAGCCTAGCTTATGGACTTCTTGTGAAAGGTGAGATTACGAAGATTCTTAATGTACTGTAGACTAGTAGGCGGTGAAATTGAGAGGGCTCTGGTTAGCTATTAGGGCTACGCGATAATGATTAACTAACTAGGTAGTACTAGGCTAGGTAGCTAGTAGTAGCTATAACCTAGGGTATTTCAACAGAAGCAATCCGCGGTGGCCTAGACTATGGCAGTTGCGGGATTTCTATGCAGTTTTACCTACTGAACAAGAATTTAAAGTAATATTTATTCAGACGACTGTAATTAATCCCCAGGGGCCAGTACTAAACTCGGAGAAATATATACATTGGACGCCCCAATCCCTAGTGGATGTCGTATCCGCGTTCACGTTCCTTGCAGTTCGTGCAGAACTATTCTTTAGAATTACCCTGCAAGAAACGTAACCGCAGATAGGGTAAAAAACCGCATGGTACAGGGGTGGACCATGTACGATCAATGTGTACAACCCCAAGAAAAGTACATTATAACGCGTCCTGACACCGGAGTAGCGGTATTTAGCTCCGTTTCTCACCAACAAGAAGTTGCGTCTGATGCCCATCTCTGATGTCGGGACGCGTTATAATGTACTTTTTTTGGGGTTGTATAGTATACACATTGATCGTACATGGTCCACCCCTGTACCATGCGGTTTTTTACCCTACAACATCTACTAGGGATTGGGGCATCCAAAGTATTTCACCGTGTTTAGTACTGGCCCCTGGGGGTTAATTACAGTCATCCGAATAGTAAATGTTACTTTAAATTCTTGTTCAGTAGGTGAAACTGCATAGAAAAACCGCAACTGCCATATTCTGGGCCACCGCAGATAGGTAGGTACCCTGGATCTACCCCCGCGCCAATTACTACCCAGTAGTATTTTCAAAGTGCTCGCAAGGGGTAGTTAAACAGCACCTATCTACCTAAGTACCCAGTTGATCTTAACCCTGAGGCTAGCGCACGCAGTGAAACAATACTTCTTGCCAGAACAAACGACCTTGCCAAAATTATTTAAATATGCGGATAAGGCGTGAAGCGCCATTCTGCCACGTTCTTACTGACAGTACACATTAAATAAGAAAATTGGCGGTCCACAGATAGCTGTTCACTCGCTCCGCTCGCAAGACCTCCATTATCAAATTAACAGTTTATTCATCAGATATACTAATAGTAGCTAGTACCCTAGTATTTGATCACTTTACAAATTCCACATTCACCGTTTGATATTCCATATCATAGCCTAGCATTTATAGATGGATAACGGGTGGTTAAACTTTACAGTAGGCTACCTAGTTGCACTGCCTGCTTCCTGCCAGTTGCCAACCGAGACAGGTTACCGCCTTTCTGGGAGGGTTAGGAAGGTGACCCCCCCCCCAGCTAGGTCAGGACGCATTGCTGTAGGGTAGGTAGGTAAGGCTCTGGTCAGGTCAGGACCTGGCATTATAGGAAAAGTTAGGTCTATTTAACCCTATGTATGAGGAACATGTCTCGGTCGGCAACTGGCGGGAATCAGGCCAAGCAGCTATTGTAAAGTTTGGTATTTCTAAAGAGGCAGTCCGCACGGACTGCAAGGAACGTAACCGCGGATACGACATCTACTAGGGATTGGGCCGTCCAATGTATTTCGCCTTGTTTAGTACTGGACCCTGGGGATTAATTACAGTCGTCCGAATAAATATTACTTTGAATTCTTGTTCAGTAAGTAAAACTGCATAGAAAAACCGCAGCTGCCATAGTCTAGGCCGCTGCGGATAAGTACCCTAGATCTACCTAAAGTTTTATTGTGGTGGTAATTTGAACCTATGGCCACTAAGGGGTAGCCTAGCCAGTGCATGTGCTCAGTGTTAGATTTTACTTGGGAGGACCAAGGGGGGGCAAAGCACCCCATGTCAGGTCAGGGCACCAAGTTGTAAGTCAGGTAGGTCAGGGCCAAAATTCTGAATTCAATTCAATTCAGTCCAAGGGGTGACAAAGCCCTTTTGTCAAGGTCAGGGCATGGTAACTTGTGTCAGGTCAGGAAAACAAGGTTTGGTTGGGTCAGGACACAGCACTAGGCCTATTTTTACAGTTGAAGCTCTCATTCTTACCTGTCTCCCTACTCTGCTTTCACTCCCACAAAGGCCCCTTGCATAGCCCAGCATTGGGGGCTATGCCAGTGATAGGCTGACCAAGTCTGTAAGTTGATACTATTGCTTGGCCTGCTGACCTGAATGGTATACAGATGATGAAGTTTATACACTGACTTTTGTTCATGAAACTTACCTGTCAGATATATATATAGCTGTATTTTCCGAAGTCCGACAGAAATTAAAAAACTTACGACACACGTAGTGGGAGTCAGGTGGTTAGTACCCATTCCCGCCGCTGGGAGGCGGGTATCAGGAATCATTCCCATTTTCTATTCATAATTTTTCTGTCGCCGGTGTTGTAAACACAGTTTTCAGCACCTCCGTCTTGAATTTAGGAAACTTGGCTACTATAAATACCCCTTTTTGATTTTTTGGTATCTTGACTTTTGGATCGGTGGCTAGGCACACGTTAATTGTGGATTTGATTGATTTTGGCTTGATTTCTCTTTAAATAAGATGTCTGGTTCTAGTTCGGCTAGCGCCAGGTTTTGTACCAAGAGTGATTGTCGAGGTAGGCTACTGAAAGCATCAGTAGACCCTCATACTTTGTGTAAGAGTTGCAGAGAGCATGATTGTATGTATGAAAGTCGCTGCAAGGAATGTGAGTGTCTTTCTGATTCTGGATGGAGAGTGTATGAGTCCTATCTGCGTAAGCTTGAATGGGATAGGTTAAGGAGGTCTTCCTCCAGGAGCGTTTCAGGTAAACGTCAGGAAGTTCATGTTTCTCCTACTAACCCTCCTTTAATCACTACTCCTAACCCTGTAGTGTTGCCTTCGGGCCCTGAAACAGTGTCTGTGGAGGGTAATACCCTTACACTTATCTTAGAGTCGATTCATAATTTAGAATCTAAAGTGCTCGCCTTAGAAGGCAAAAGTGAAGGTGCAAAGTGCAGTGACAGTGCTCCTTCGTTGGTGGAGGGTGCGTCAGATCGGCCCCATTTCGCCTCTAGGCCTAGACCGCTGCCGGACTCCCAGGTTTCAGGGAGAGGGCATGTCGAAAGCCGCAGGAGGGTTACGGGGAACGCCCACCGATCTGACGTGCCTTCGGCAGTATCTGTTGACGTTACACAGACTGCCAAGGAGCGTGCGCGTGCACGTCTCCTGAAAGAGTGTTTCTCTTCTTCAGAGGCTTCCTCCCCGCACAAGGGGTGGAGCTCTCATTCTGTTTCACGCCCGCTGAAAAGGAGCGTTGGTGATCGTGACGCTTCACGTCCAGTTTTGGCTCTCGAGAGGCGATCATCGCCTGAGAGTGTGTTCGCAGCCTTCCCGCCACAGAAGAAGCGTAAGGAGTCATCGGATGATGACTTTGTTGAGCGCCCCAGTCGCTCTCGAGCGCGTGCTACGGCAGTTTCTGGGAGAAGGAAGAAGGCGTCCCCTCGCCCCTCGTCTTCTCACAGGATCAGCCCGTCACCTGACAAGGAATCCTCTCCTACTGAGAAGATCCTGCGCTCTTTGCAGCAACAAACTATGCTGATGCTCTTTTGCTAAGAAAGGGGACGCAACCACGTCCCAGGAGAAAAGGACATGACCGTCTGCCCTGTGAAGAGATCTAGAAGGTCTCCCTCTCCCTCTCCTCGCTCGTCTATCTCTCCACTTTCTTCGCCTGCAAGAGTTCGTGCGACTCCCCAGCGGCTCTCTGGAGGACGTGAAGAGGATTTTGCTCGCTCTGCGCATGAAGCGGTATTACCCGCTCGTAAGCTTGCGGTGCGAGAGCTCGATACTTGCGTGAACGCTTCGGTGCAAGTTCAGGATCCTGACGCTCGGTCGGAAGCCAAGCGAACGCCAGTGGACGCCAAGCGTGCGCCAGCGGACGCCAGCAGCGCGCGAGTGGACACCAATCCCGCGCTAGTTGCAGCCAGGCGTGCGCCAGGGGACACCAGGTGTGCGCCAGCGGACGCCAGGTGTGCGCCAGCGGACGCCAGGTGTGCCGGCTGGTGTGCGCCAGCGGACGCTCGGGTGGACGAAGATGTGGATTTTCGTCGTCTCCCACCTGTTTTTGATGAGACTTTGCAAGTTACTTTGGGTCTTAGAGATACGACCGGAGTTTCTATTAAGGAGTCAGCTTTGCCTTCAACTTCACAGCAACGCGCCTCTTGGAAGCTTAGACCAGATAGTCTTAGTCCAGCCTTATTTCCTCCAACTTCACCTGTGTCGGAAGCAGAGGTTAGCGACGCTTCGGTTGAAATGGATGATGAGAAACCTTTGGCGGCAGTCTCTTCCGACTACCAGGTATTGACCCGCCTTCTTCAATCAGAGTTTGGAGATACGTTTCACCCGGAAGCTCCTCGATCTCCTCCTTCACAACTTTCTTCTTCCAAGATCAACAAGGTCTCGGCATTTGTCAGAATGAAGAAGTCCCTTTCAACTAAGAGGGCTCTTCGTAAGGTCCATGACTGGATGGAGAAAAGGAAGTCTCAGGGAAAGACTTCTTTTGCTCTGCCACCTTCGAGACTTAGTGGGAAGGCTGGCATTTGGTATGAAACGGGGGAAGACGTAGGTATTAGACTTTCCCCTCTGTCAGCTCAAGGAGACTTCGCTAGCATTGTGGATGCCTCGAGGAGGTCTCACCTGTCCTCTTCGAAAGTTTCCTGGTCTACTACGGAAATGGACTACCACCTTAAAGGCCTCTTTCGGACGTTAGAGTCTTCAACTTTCTAGATTGGTGTTTGGGAGTTCTGGATGCCAAGTCTAGGAGTTCCGACTCGATTAGTCTGGGGGAGCTGTCCAGCGTAATGTCGTGTATGGACAAGGCCGTCAGAGATGGTTCGGAGGAGCTTACAGCTCACTTTTGCACAGGGCTCTTGAAGAAGAGATCCCTGTTTTGCAATTTTACAGCTAAATCTGTCTCTCCGTCACAAAAAGCAGATTTGCTCTTCGCTCCTTTTTCGGATCATCTCTTCCCCCAGGCTATGGTAAAAGACATTGCTACCAGCCTACAGGAGAAGGCCACGCAAGATCTCCTCGCACAATCTTCAAGGAGACCTGCAGTTCCTTCGTCCTCGGGAGTTTCGATTCTCAAGAAATCGAAGCCCTTTCGAGGTAGTTCTTCCTCGAGACCAGCCCCTCGAGGAAGAGGCACTTCCAGAGGCAGAGCCACTGCGCTTGCCAAGAACAAGAAGTGAAGCAGAAGTCTTCAGGTCACCGTTGTTGGAGCCAGGCTTCAGCTTTTTGCGCAAGCCTGGGAAGAGAGAGGTGCGGACAAATGGTCCTTGGACATCTTAAAGAAGGGTTACCGGATCCCGTTCCTGAAACCACCCCCGCTGTCTACGACACCCAGGGACATGTCTCCTTCTTATCGGGGAGAAAAGCAACAAGTGCTTTACGATCTGTTAGATCAGATGATCGTGAAACACGCCGTAGAACAGGTCTCCGACCTGAATTCCCCCGGATTTTACAACAGACTGTTCCTGGTGCCAAAGCAGTCTGGGGAATGGCGACCGGTACTCGATGTCAGCAACCTGAACCTCTTTGTCATCAAGCAGAGGTTCAAGAATGGAGACCACCCCTCAGTCAGTGATGGGAGCCTTAAGACCGGCGGGATTGGATGGCTTCACTAGATCTCCAGGACGCGTATTTCCACGTCCCCATCCACCCCCAGTCCAGGAAATACCTGCGGTTGTCCTGAAAGGAAAAGTGTTTCAATTCAGGGCTCTCTGCTTTGGACTCAGCACTGCTCCCATGGTATTCACCCTACTGATGAAGAACATTGCGAGGTGGCTTCATCTTTCCAAAGTCAGGATCTCTCTCTACCTGGACGACTGGCTCGTACGAGCCTCCTCGAAAGACCGGTGTCTGGAGGACCTTCACACGACCTTGTCGTTAACGAAGTCCCTGGGGCTTCTGGTGAACCTCGAAAAGTCACATCTGACCCCTTCTCAGTCTTTAGTCTATCTGGGGATTCAGATGGACTCAGTGGCTTTTCAGGCTTTTCCGTCCCAGGGGCGACAACTAGATTGCCTAAGCAAAGTGTCAACCTTTCTGGGGAAGGAATCATGCTCGGTGAGGGAATGGATGAGTCTGCTGGGGACCATTTCCTCACTGGAGAAGTTTGTTTCCCTAGGGAGGTTGCACCTCAGACCTCTTCAATTCTTCCTTGCGGACAATTGGAAGCACCAAAACACTTTGGATTCGATTCTGGTGTTATCAGAAGAGGTAAAGGAACATCTAAGATGGTGGACCGACCCTTTGAAGCTCGCAGAGGGTCTTTCCCTCAAGCTTCAGAACCCCGACCTAGTGTTGTTTTCCGACGCGTCTTCCGCGGGGTGGGGAGCAACACTGGGGGGGGAGGAAGTGTCAGGCACCTGGAGAGGGGAACAGGTGTCCTGGCACATAAACCTCAAGGAGCTGGCAGCAGTTCATCTGGCGCTCCAGTTCTTTCAGAACGAAGTCTCCGGCAATGTGGTGCAGATCAACTCGGACAACACCACAGCCCTGGCATACCTCAAGCAAACAGGGAGGAACCCACTCTTGATCCCTGTTCTTCCTTGCAAAGGAGATCCTGTTATGGGCGAAGGCACACGACGTCTCTATCCTGACGAGATTCATATCAGGGGTAGAAAACGTCCGTGCAGATCTTGCTCAGTCGACAAGGTCAACTTCTGCCGACGGAGTGGACCCTTCATCAGGAAGTATGCCAGAGGTTGTGGAAGTTATGGGGATGTCCTCTCGTAGACATCTTCGCAACTTCCAGGACAACGAGACTCCCGCTGTACTGCTCACCAGTTTCTAGACCCAGGAGCAGTAGCAGTAGACGCCTTCTTTGGGACTGGACGGACTAGACGTATATGCCTTTCCCCCGTTCAAGGTCCTAGGGGAAGTAATAAGGAAATTCGCGGCATCAGAGGGAACGAGGATGACTCTCATCGCCCCCTTCTGGCCAGCGACCGACTGGTTCACAGAGGTCATGTCTTTTCTAGTAGACTTTCCCGAGGACTCTGCCTCCAAGGATAGATCTACTCAAACAGCCCCACTTCGAGAGGTATCACAAAAACCTCCCCGCTCTGAGTCTGACTGCGTTCAGACTATCCAGAAGTTGGCCAGAGCGAGGGGTTTTTCAAGACCTGTGGCGAAAGCAATCGCAACGGCAAGGAGACCTTCTTCTATTGCCGTATACCAATCCAAGTGGGCTGTTTTTTCGGAGCTGGTGCAGGAAGAAAGGCATTTCCTCCACCTCTACCTCTGTGAGCCAGATCGCAGACTTCCTTCTCTACTTGAGGAATGAAGTTCGCTTAGCGGTGCCTACGATAAAAGGCTACAGAAGTGTGCTTTCTGTAGTCTTTAGGCATAGAGGACTGGACTTAGCCAATAACAGAGACCTTCATGATCTTCTGAAGTCTTTCGAGACTTCGAAGGTTCCTCAACCAAGAGTTCCTTCTTGGAACTTAGACATGTTCTAAAGTTTTTGATGTCCAGTAATTTTGAACCTCTCAACTTAGCTTCGCTTAGAAACCTTACAAGGAAGACACTTTTTCTAACTGCTCTGGCGACGGCGAAGAGAGTTAGTGAGATCCAGGCTATAAGCAAGCATGTTGGTTTAAGAACTCTGATGCTGTTTGTTCTTTAAGCCCTATGTTCTTAGCAAAGAACGAAAACAAAAACCCGTCCAACCCTTGGCCCAAGACATTTGAAATCAAGGGTTTGACAGAGATCGTGGGTAATGAGCCAGAGAGAGTCCTGTGCCCTGTCAGGGCTCTCAAATTCTATTTAGACAGAACGAAGGACTGTAGAGGACCTTCGGGCAACTTGTGGTGCTGCTGTTTAAGAAGCCTGATCTTCCCATGTCAAAGAACGCGCTTTCTTTCTTCTTGAGAGACACCATTAAGGAAGCTCATTCCACATGTAGTGATAGTGAACTGAAGCTTTTAAAAGTGAATGCCCACGAGGTGAGGGCTATTTCGACCTCGATAGCCTTTCACAGAAATATGGCACTCAGTGACATTTGAGTGCCACATATTGGCGGAGCAACTCGGTGTTCGCTTCACAACTACCTGCGGGAGGTGAAAGCGACATACGAACATTGCTCGTCGCTTGGACCATACGTCGCTGCAGACACTGTTTTGGGGGCAGGAGGTAGCACTCATCCTTTCCTTTAGTTATTGGTGAGCTTTTAATTGTGTGTGTTTTTTGGTTGTGGGTTTGACCGCCCGAGGCGGATCTCCCTTCTTTAGTCTAGTTTAGTGGAATACCTTTGGTAGACTAGGCCAGGTGGTTTTTTACTTCGTTGCCCTCATTGTATGGTCAATGGTCTAGTCACATCGTGGTCACGCCCCCGTTGACAGATCATCTTGAGTGCACCAGCTATATAGGTCTCTACCTCGCTGGCAACTCTAGTAGCACAAGCAGACTTACGCGGCAGTAACCACGAAGTCAGCTATGCTAACAGGTAAGGAATCAAGATATCATTTATCTGCATATATATGTTTCCTAAAATCTTCTATTCTGTCTACTCCCACCACCAAAGGTGGGATTCAGCTATATATATATCTGACAGGTAAGTTTCATGAACAAAATGATATTGTAATGATACAATTAAGTTTGTTCATACTTACCTGGCAGATATATATAATCAAGTACCCACCCACCTCCCCTCAGGAGACAGTGGAAATAAAAATTATGAATAGAAAATGGGAATGATTCCTGATACCCGCCTCCCAGCGGCGGGAATGGGTACTAACCACCTGACTCCCACTACGTGTGTCGTAAGTTTTTTAATTTCTGTCGGACTTCGGAAAATACAGCTATATATATATCTGCCAGGTAAGTATGAACAAACTTAATTGTATCATTACAATATCATTTTTAAGTATATAAAGGGGTTTGTTGACATCCTATTAGTAGATGAATACAGTATACTATTACAAATTTCATGAATTATTTCCTTAAGAATTATTAGCAGCTGCCTTAGATGCATTCCATATGTAACTTAGCTATTCATCAGTTGATGACTTTTGTTATGAAAATATTTATTTGGTTACTTTAGTCATGGAACTTCGGTGCAAATTGTTTAAAATGTAAATCTAATTCAATTTATATTAGCTTCATTTAGAGGACTATTTAGTACTTGGTATTTCTACTGGAAGCATACTGTTCAGTTTTCTTATTTCATCTAATACAAAATAACTTCAACAAGGAAAAAATTTGCTAACAAAACCTTTTCATTAGGCTGCAGCTGTCTAGGAAAGCAGTTCATATGCATTGAGTGACTGCTACAGTTGGCTGTTTAATGTAAATATTTACTGATTTTACCCTCATTTGTATTTTTAGTAGTTTTTACAATTCGAATCAAGTTGATAAGGTTCAGAAGTGCTGCTAATATAGAAGAAAGCCTAGTAAAATCGATAATGGTTACGATGGCTGTCTTTCTTTTTTGCCGCTATAACTCAATGATTGGCTGATCCTGATCAGGTTAGAGATCGAATTTCTTGTTGTATGTCACGATCTTCAGATTGAAGTGAACTGAGAGAGGTTTGAACTCCAGTCCAGCAAGTGGCTGAAATTTGTAGTTTTATACATTCAACTTCCCTGCCAGATATATACTTAGCTATAGACTCCGTCGTCTCCGACAGAATTTCAAATTTCGCGGCACACGCTACAGGTAGGTCAGGTGATCTACCGCCCTGCCCTGGGTGGCAGGACTAGGAACCATCCCCGTTTTCTAATCAGAATTCTTCTGTCGCCGGACCATCAACATTGTTGTTGGTTCCTCTCGATTGGTTTTTCTTTTTTCACCGGCAATTGATCTTCTTGACCGACTTTTGGTTACGTATCTGGATTGTTGGATTGGCATACGCTTTTGTGGACTGTTTTGTGGACTTGATTTTGGAATTTTCTTTAATAATGTCTGACTCTGGTATGGTTGTGAGACGTTGTGTGAATGTAGGCTGTAAGGTGAGGTTGCCGAAAGCTTCGGTAGACCCTCACACGGTATGCAAGAGGTGCAGGGAGTATGAATGTTCTTTTTACTAATACTTGTAAGAATGTGAGAACTTGAGTGAGAACGAATGGAAGAATCTAACGAATTATTTAAAAAAGTTAGAAAGGGAAAGAGTGAGGAAGGCTTCTCATAGAAGTTTAAGTAGTTCTAGATCTGAACTAATTCCAAGCTTGGGATCTTCCCCAAGGGTAAGTATTGCTACTTCTCCTTCCATTGCAGCCCCTTCTCCTATTGCAAGAACCTGTAGACCAGCAAAAGAACTTGCGGATCTAAAAGCAGCCTTCAAGTTGATGGAAAACAAAATGGCTGCCATACAAGGTAAGGCTACTAGTGTTTTTTCAGTGGACAGTGATATGAGTGTCCCCAGTGTAGTGGAGGGGGCATCTGGTTCGGCTCAGCAACGCTCCTAGGTCTAGACCTCTTCCAAGCTCACATGCCCAGAGGAGAAGGAATGTCGAAAGCCGAAAGGAGGTTGTGGAGAATCCCCACCGATCAGGTGTCCCTTCGGCAGTTTCTGTGACACCCCAGACTGCCCAGGACCGCTATTGTAAAAGCGTCCTAAGTGAGTGTTTCTCGTCGTCGGGATCTTCATCACCGAGACGTGATTGGAGAGATTCAGACCGATCTCGGCCTCTCAAGAGGAGTTGGAAGGCTCCGAATATTGACTCGAGCCCTGAAAACTTCTCTGAGGAGTCTCCATCGGGAGTGAAGAAGGCAAGAAGAGCCATTCTTTCAACCAGAGTGAGAAGGAAGGCAGGAGGTGGAGGCTATGGACTCCTCCCCTCCTCCTTCCCCTCCTCCCGAAGAGGATAAAGAGGAGGCTACAAAGAGGTTCATGATGGCGATGCAGGAACAGATTTCGTCGTTTGTAGGAGTCCTGTCAAAGGAGCCTCCTAGAAGGAAAGACACTTCCCTTCCTATTAAAAGATCCTCCAGACGGATGGAGGTATCTGCCTCCAGGATCGATACTCCTACTCGAGGTGAGGTTTCCGGTACGAACCTGGACGAAACGATCAGACGTCTGACACCGGCCAGGAGTGAGGAGTCACCCAGGAGGCAGGAGCCGAAGAGCCAGGAGTGAGAGTCACCAGGAGGCAGGAGCCCAGAGCCAGGAGTGTAGAGGCATCCAGGCAGGCCAGGCAAGAGGCAGGAGGCCAAGGAGCCAGGAGGCAGAGCAGGAGCAGGAGCCAAGAGGGCAAGGAGCAGGAGCAAGGAGTCAGGAGTCAGGAGTCAGGAGTCAGGAGTCAGGAGTCAGGAGTCAGGAGTCAGGATCAGGAGCAGGAGTCAGGAGTAAGAGTCAGGAGGCAAGAGGGGCAGGAGCAAGGAGTCAGGAGGCAAGAGTCAGGAGGCAAGAGTCGGAGGCAAGAGTCAGGAGGCAAGATCAGGAGCAAGGGGTAAGGAGCAGATCAGGAGGACAGAGTCAGGAGGCTAAGAGTCAGGAGCAAGAGTCAGGAGGCAAGATAGTCAGGAGGCAAGAGTCAGGAGGCAAGAGTCAGTGGAGGCAAGAGTCAGGAGGCGAAGAGTCAGGAGGTCAACGAGTCAAGAGCCATGGTAGGCAAGAGTCGGGGACTCGTTTCCTGGTGGTTATGACTCTTCTCCAAATAGGAGCTCCTCTTCCTTCAGAACATAGGAGGTCTTGGAAGGACTCTCCCTCCAAACTGAACTTTCTCCTTCGTCTGATCGAGGGTTAGACGAGTTGTCTGACGACGAACCTCCTGCTTAATGAGGGACTTTCTAGTTATAAAGTCTTGGCCTCATTACTACTTCAAGAGTTTGGAGATTCTCTTAGTCCTGCGGCTCCTCCTTCTCCTCGTTCGCTCTTTTTCGAGCTCAGCTACGACTAAATCGTCGGCCTTTTTAAAATGAAGCCCTGCGATATCAATGAAGAAGGCACTCCATTCTTTAGATTCTTGGATGGACAAGAAGAAGGAGTTAGGAAAGACGGTATTCTGCATGCCTCCTTCCAGATTGCACGGAAGAGAGGTATTTGGTATGGGACAGGAGAGACTATGGGTCTTTCTTACCTGCCTCTGCAGATGCCGACTTTTCCAATTTAGTGGAGGCCTCTAGACGTCACTCCTTAGGATCGTCAGAGCGACGTGGAGCACTTCAGAATTGAACCACTTTCTAAAGGGACTTTTTGTCACTTTAGAGGTGTTCAATTTTCTGGATTGGTCACTCGGACTTCTGGCCAACAAATCTAAGGATCCGGAGTTTCTGAAAAACCCAGAAATTCTCCATAGCGTCCTGTCCTGCATGGACAAGGCAGTACAGGACGGTTCGGGTGAAGTGGCTTCCCTTTTTGGTGCTTGGTCTCCTGAAAAAGAGATCAGTGTATGGATCCCTATTATCGAAAGGGGTTTCTCCGAGCCAGAGGACTGCCTTACTGTTCGCCCCTCTATCAGATCAGCTGTTTCCTTCTCAGTTAGTGAAGGATATATCTCGCTCGCTAACTGAGAAGGCGACACAAGACCTACTAACGCAAACGTCCAAGAAAGGACGCCCGTATGTCGACGGTTAAGAAGGAATCTCGTCCTCCTCAGCAGCCCTTTCGTGGAGGTGCAGCGGCTCGTCCCCCTGCCAGAAAGAAGAGCTCGGAAAAGAGAGGAAGTCTTCATTTAGGCCCTTCAAGAAATCAAGTGACTTGTTGCCCCTCCAAGCACCAGTGGGCGCCAGACTCCTGAACTTTGCAGGAGTATGGGCAAAAAGGGGAGCCGACCCTTGGTCAGTGTCGGTCCTCAAGAAGGGATATGTAATCCCCTTCGACGACAGCCCGCCCCTAACATCTACGCCTCTGGAACTGTCAGCGAGGTACAGAGACCCGTTAATGAGGAAAGACTCTCCTTCAAATGGTGGAGCAAATGTGGGGAAAAAGAGGCCATCGAACTTGTGCAGGATCCACACTCCCCAGGATTTTACAATCGCCTTTTTCTAGTACCAAAGGCATCGGGGGTGGAGGCCAGTTCTGGACGTAAGCGCTCTGAATCGCTTCGTACAGAAAAAGAAGTTTCGCATGGAAACGTCCGCCTCTGTAATGTCGGCGCTTCGTCCAGGAGATTGGATGGTCTCTCTGGACCTGCAAGACGCATATTCCACGTTCCCATTCACCATTTGTCAAAGAAATATCTTCGCTTTTTGATAGGAGACAAGATCTTTCAGTTCAGGGCTCTGTGCTTCGGTCTGTCTACAGCCCCACAAGTATTCACCAACCTGATGGCGAATGTAGCAAGATGGCTTCACCTAGAGGGGATAAACATCTCCCTCTACTTGGACGACTGGCTGATCAGGGCCAAGTCGAAGAGTCAGTGCTTGGAGGACTTAGAAGTAAACAAGGAACATGACAGATTCGCTAGGGTTTGCTCGTCAACCTCGAGAAGTCACAACTGATCCCCAGCCAGAACTTGGTCTATCTGGGGATTCAGATGGATTCTCGGGTTTTCGGGTATATCCTTCGCGGAGAAAGAATCGCTCGAGGTTTGTCGAGAATCTCGAGCTTCTTTAGAGAGAAAGAACAGCTCAGCGAGGGATTTCCTGAGCCTTTTAGGGACCCTGTCCTCATTGGAAAAGTTCTTCTCGCTAGGGAGACTTCACCTTCGCCCTCTTCAGTTTTTCCTCAAAGAGGTGTTGGAGGTGGAAGACCGGGTCAACGTCTCGGGACATCTTCCAACTTCCACAAGAAGTAAAAGGATCAATCTGAAGTGGTGGATCCCTCCGCTTCAAAAGAACGAAGGCGTATCGCTTGCTCTGCAGAACCCAGACCAAGTGTTATTTACCGACGCTTCGGGCAGACGGGATGGGGAGCGACGCTAGGAGCAAGGGAGGTGTCAGGCACCCTGGACAAAGGAACAGTCCTGGCACATCAATTGCAAGGAACTTGTGGCCATACACCTAGCCTTAAAGTTCTTCGAAGAGATAGTCAGAGACGGGGTGATACAGATAAACTCGGACAACACCACGGCTCTGGCTACATACGCAAACAAGGAGGCACGCACTCTTTCTCCCTCTATCAGTTGACAAGACACCTGTTAACCTGGACGGAAGAAGAGGCATAACTCTCCTCACAAGGTTGTTCAAGGGATCAAGAATGTGAGAGCGGACAGACTGAGCTGGAGGAATCAGGTCCTTCCCACAGAATGGACTCTTCACGAAGAAGTGTGTCGAAGTCTTTGGTCCCTGTGGGGGAGACCTCACATAGACCTGTTTGCGACGTTCCTCTCCAAAAGAATAGAGATCTTTTGCTCTCTAGTGGAAGATCCGAGAGCCTTCGCCATAGACGCGTTCTCATGGATTGGTCGGGTGTGGACGCATACGCCTTTCCCCGTTCAAAATCCTGGGGGAAGTGCTCAGGAAGTTCGTAGCTTCGAAGAGCACGAAGTTGACACTCATAGCCCCATTTTGGCCAGCCCAGGAATGGTTCACGGAGGTACTGGAGTGGATAGTGGACTTTCCCCAGATCGCTTCCAAACAGACACGATCTACTCAGACAACCCCACTTCGAGAGGTTTCATCACAACCTCCCAGGTCTCGCTCTGACTGCCTTTCGACTATCGAAAGACTTGTCAGAGCGAGGGCTTTTCTCGCAAGGCTGCGGGCTCTATCGCTAGAGCCCGCAGAGCTTCGACGAGAAGAGTATACCAGTCGAAGTGGGAAGTCTTTAGGAGGTGGTGTAAGGGTCAGAAGCTGTCCTCCTCCAGTACCTCTATAGTGAATATTGCCGATTTCCTCCTCTTTCTGAGAGAGGAATCACACCTATCGTCTCGACAATAAAAGGATACCGAAGCATGCTGTCTTCAGTATTCAGGAATCGAGGCCTGGACATTGCTAATGACAAAGATCTACACGATCTAATTAGATCTTTTGAGACTTCGAAAGCAGCTACTCCTAGAACACCTAGTTGGAATCTAGACGTGTCCTGAAATTCCTTTCATCGGATAAATTCGAGCCTTTACATCTGGCGTCCTTCCGCGACGTCACTAGGAATGCTTGTTCCTGGTGGCTCTCGCTACAGCCAAGAGGACGAGCGAATTACACGCTCTGGATTCCACGGTTGGGTTCAAAGGAGATGCTGCTATCTGTTCTTTCCAGACAAGTTTCTGGCAAAGAACGAAAACCCATCAAAACCTTGGCCCAGAAGTTTTGAGGTAAAGGCCTATCTAACCTGGTAGGCAGAGAGATAGAGAGATCTCTCTGTCCAGTGAGAGCTCTTAAATACTATTTAGAGAGGAAGAGGACAGATGGGACTTGTCAACAAGGTCTTTGGTGTGCGGTGAAGAACCCCAAAAGACTCATGTCCAAGAACGCCTTGGCTTTCTTTGTGAGAAGCGTTATTACGGACGCTCACAAGAACTGCTCGGAGGAATCCTTCGGTCTTCTAAAGGTCAAGACTCATGAAGTGAGGCAGTAGTAGCAACGTCTTTGGCGTTCCAAAGAATATGTCTCTAAAGAATATCATTGAGACTACATATTGGAGGTGCAATTCAGTGTTTGCATCTCATTATCTGAAGGATGTGAGAGTGACCTATGAGAAGTGCTTCTCGCTAGGTCCTTTTGTATCAGCAGATACAGTACTGGGTCTTGGAGCAAAGACTGATCCTTAATTTTGTGCTTTTTGCGTACATAAAACCCTCTTGTCAGATATGTGCTTGGTTTTCTATTAGCAAGCTCACTACTGTCGCACGGAGCAGAGTGTCATTGCTGGTAGGGGATCAGGGTATGTATGACTAGTAAGGGGAGTACAAATTTTTTTTTTTTGTATATTTTGTTAATGAAAGTGTAATTATGTTTCGAGTTTTTGGTTGTTTGTAAGGAGTTTCGGGGATAACTCCTTACAATCTTAAAACTAACATGGATGTTAGGATCAGGTGATCGGGATCGGTTTTGTGCTCCTTGAACAAGGTGTATTGTCATGTTAGTGAATAGCACCCAATGACAAAGGACCTTTAGGTTCTCTGCCGAGTAAGTGGATAAGACCCATTGGCAGACCCACAAGAACTCTTTAGCCATAGATCAATATCTCGCTGAGGCTCTTGAGGATAAGCAGACTCCAAGGCAGCATAGCCGCGAAGTCTTC
Organism: Macrobrachium nipponense; assembly: GCF_015104395.2. Lineage (NCBI taxonomy): Eukaryota > Metazoa > Arthropoda > Malacostraca > Decapoda > Palaemonidae > Macrobrachium > Macrobrachium nipponense. The sequence continues at coordinate 28,712,664 of NC_061106.1, forward strand.
AGCCTAATAAGGTAGGAACCAGGTTTTAAATACCTACAACATATGTTGTTTACCTGTCTATTTCAGTTGTTAGCTGTCTCTTACCCACCACCAATGGGTGCTAATCAGCTAAGTATATATCTGGCAGGGAAGTTGAATGTATAAAAATGATATTGTCATGTTACAATAAAGTTTTATACATACTTACCTGACAGATATATACGATTAATGGCCCACCCAGCCTCCCCGCAGGAGACAGGTGGAAGAGAAGAATTCTGATTAGAAAACGGGGATGGTTCCTAGTCCTGCCACCCAGGGCAGGGCGGTAGATCACCTGACCTACCTGTAGCGTGTGCCGCGAAATTTGAAATTCTGTCGGAGACGACGGAGTCTATAGCTAAGTATATATCTGTCAGGTAAGTATGTATAAAACTTTATTGTAACATGACAATATCATTTTTGTTTATAGTATACCTGCAGCAGCAATAAATGTTTTTCCTGTATAGTATTCTTGAGGAGGTCATAGGGCAGTTCCTATTGGGAGAGGAAATGCCAGAGTGGTTCTGGCAGGCTGTGCTCGGTTACCTGTCATCCCTTGAAAAGCATAGTTATCTTGTACTTCATCTGTCCTTGCATCATTGGTGTCTGGAGCATCTGTGGTCCCCTGCCTTAGTGTCCCTGCTCTCAACCTGTGCCCCACAGTCAGGAGATAAAGAATAGTACCTATGGGGTGGTGAGTGGATAGCAAGAACCTTATGGTGGGGTTTCCAAAGAATTCACTACCTATGGCTATGCTTCAGTTGTTGGGGCCAGGTTTTACTGCCAAGTGGGCCCTACATCCTTGCATGACCAAAAGGTTACTAGAAATACAGGAAATGCAAATGATTGACCTTTCTTACATGGCTAAACAGGAAGGTCCTGGTGTTTTGTTCTCCATTTCCAGACTCATGGTGGTGTTGTAAGATGCCTTCTAATACCCTGGGGACCACCTGATTATCTAAGCCTGGCTTTGTTTCTATTTGTGCCTTTAAAATTTGTATTATGGTTCCATTGCCTCTACCTTGGATTATTTGTCCTTCAGTTTTGAAAGTTACTGTAGAGGATAATTTGCTCTGACGACTGGGCTTCATTAGTCCATATGGCATGTGATGTGTGCCTTGCATGGCATGTTAATAGCCATTTAAAAAAAAAAAAAAAAAGTGCCTTGGCATGCCTTTTGTTCCCAGCTACATGGCTTTAAATCTCTCACTTGTGTTTTGTCTCTTTTTGTCTTCCCATTTGGCTGTCTAAGGTCAGTTATTGTTTTGATCTAGTAGGTGCTTCTCATTCAAGAATACTATAACCTTTAGGCCATGCCTTTGTAAATCAGACAATGACTTGGGATAATTATAATAAAGTTACCCTTGTGATATTTCATATTACCTGCCAAACATCTTAATGATAGGTAATTCTGTCATTATTTTTTGTTAGAGACTGTGCATGGGATATTTTTATTTTTTTGTGTTACTCTCATTCTTATTGTAAATCATGTACTATGCTTTGATAACATTACTAATTTGAACTATAGTTCTTTCTTAGTTTTTATTGAATTGCAGTACAATGATCATTCTTTTCTGTCTGCAGAATGGCGTCATCAGCTTCCCGTTCTGAAGTGGATGATGATCGATGGTTTTTTGGCAAGATTACTGCTGAAGAAGCAAATGAAATCCTTGCTGAAGGTGAGAATCTGAAAAGCATGAATTGCATGTGTACTTTTACCTGGGCTGAGAGGTAAACTGCATAGAATTGACTGCGCACTGACTTGGTGGGTGGTGTTCCACCCCTATCAGTAGCTATTACCATAACTACCCTGCAAAAGTTTATATGTCGGATTTCCAGCTTGCAGAAAGTTAATCCTATATGCAAAGACCTTGGGTTTGTATGGTCAGAAAAATACAAATCGCTTTAAAAATTTGTCGTAAGAGCACACTTTCAGATACATACTTCCCTCCCTTTCTCCTCAGGTTGCTTAGTGATGCAATGACTGGCAGCATTGGTTCTTTATTTTATGTTTCATCCAATTCAAAATGCAGAAATTCAAAATTTAGTAAGAATAGTCAGCAATTTACAAACAGTTTGTGACAATAAAGCAAGGCAGAAGCAGAAAGCAGACTTTCTGTTCTTTTTGTTGGGGGAGGTTGCTGTTTAGCTATGTTTATTCTTTTTCATGGTAGTACTGATATTTTGTATTGGTGTGGCCCTCAACTAATACTGCAATTGATATGGTGAATGGAGTTTAGTATGGAAGTCTGTATGAAATTTGAAGGGGAAGATAAGCTTCTGCTTGGTGAAAAGGAGGGCTATTATGTTTGGATTATGCTTGGCTGTAAATTCAGTATATAATAGAGTCAACTTTTCATTCCAGTAGAGTAGTAGAAGATAACATGGAAATTTTTATCAAAGGGTTATGCAATTTAAAAAATCATTTACGGGATTTGCATTAATGCTTTTGATAAAATTAAAGTGCTAAAGGCTGTTGATTGGTAGGATGGTGAGTGACAGAGAAAATCTGTTTAATAGTTTTAATAGACATATTTTTATGTAAGTCAGCGTTGTTGATTGTATTAGTAATTTTTCAGCAATTCTCTGCAAGCACAGAATGACTTAAATTACTGCCTTTAACATGCAGAGCAAAATAGGAAGGTAGATTTTGCTGACCAGAAAGCAGTGGATCACTATGTTGTGGACATTCTTGTTTAGTAATTCATTACCATTTGATATATTCATATCCCATGTAACATACATTTCACTTTAGTGTCTGCCATATATATGGCCAGTGGAGACCAATAGTGTGTGTGTTTCCATCTTTTAAATTATAATAAATGAAGCATGAAAGTTTACCATGAGAAAGTTGCAAATGGTAGTTATTCCTTCAGTTTTTCTATCATTTGGTTGAAAGGATTGTAGTCTTAACATGGTAGCAAGGTAAGTTTTTGTGCATGGATGCAGATAAGGGTAGATGGTCCAGCTAACTGTCTTATTTGTCACTGTGTTTCACACGTTTATCATGTTATCACATTTGTTGAACTAGCTATAGAAGAAGACCATCTTGCCAAGATATGCATGAAGGGAGATCCTCCATTATTGTGGGTGTTACACATACTTAGTCATCACAACTCCTCCTACTAGGTTGAAGAGGATTCAGTCAAACTTGGCCCAAGAGTAGACTATCATTGGAGTGATTTATGAATCCTGAGATCTGCAAGACCAACAACAACATTCAGGTCAAGGGTTAGTCATGTTACAAGCATTATATCTGCAGCTAGTACAAGTTGAATAGGGACTGGTTTCAAAGGAAAGAGGAAAACGTGAACAAGGGTAGATGCCTTCACCGGGATATTTCGTCTGAGGCTTACGGAACTCATAGCTGGGTTTTGGGATTGCATATTAAAAACCAAAACACACACACAAAAACACACTAAAAGTCACTGTACAGTATACAAAAACACAAATAAACAATTCTTATCATTTTTTACTGGTTTCCAGCTGGTGTTAGAGGATTGATCCTGATGTTAAGACCACAGGTTTGTTAGCTATGAAAAATACAAATTAATTTAATATTTGTCATTTTGCATATGTGGGGCATGCTCCTGGTGGATCTGTTCTTGTTGGACCTTAATCCACAAGCTGCCATTGAATTCTTCAGCCCAACAGGATTTAGTAGCCTGGGAGTTGACATGGTGTTACTTTTCTGGGATAATCCAAACATGTACCTTTTTCTGCCTCACCATTTGGATGGTGGATACACTCAGGTTATCCAGCAGCATGATGACACTTGTCACTCCCCTCTAGCTGGAGCATGAGTGACCCATGGTGAGTTGGGAGTGTTGATAGGCTACCATGAATGTCTTCTGACTTGGAGAAAGTTTCTGAAGCAGCTGCACTTACCTAGGCTTGAGGGCAACCACAAGAGGCCTCAAACTCATGCTTGAAACAAGGTTCCAGAGACCAAGAATTTTGATTGAAACTCTATGGTTTTTAAGGACCTACTTAAAGAGTTCTGGATGAGGATGCTGTCAACTGATTTAAAAATGGCAATTCAGAATTTGAAATGAAGCTCTAGGAAGGTCACTTTGACACCCAAATGCACTGCAAATGAGCCTCTTCAGTATTCATTATTGTTAGTCATTATGATGAAGATAGAAATTTTAGAGACAGTAACTCCTTCCAGGGTCAATGAGCTGCATGCATGTATGTAGGACAGTGCTTTAGAATCTGTTCAATCCTACTGTCAGAAGCCCTTCAGTAGTATTGATAGATACTACATATTTTATTTTCTAGGTGTATGAGTGCCTCTCAAGCACAGTAGCAAAGATTTCCGGGGAGGGAGTTTTGAGTACTTTGGTTGACATTTGTGAACAAAGAAATTTTAACATGTTAAGTAAATTAAATTGACAGCAGTATATATGTATTACAAATTTCTGATTTTATTCTTTTACTTCTGCAGAAGGGGGTGAGGAAGGAACATTTCTTGTGCGAGAAAGTTGTTCCTCGCCTGGAAATTACGTCTTGTCTTTTATCACTGAGGCCCTTCCACTTCACATACTAATCCGGAAGTATCATGAGGATGCATTTTTTTCATTGGGTAAGTATTTATTAGATACACAGGTATATCAGAAAGTTGAAGGGAATTATGTAAAACCCTCTATTGTTATTGATGTAAAGTTATTTACAATCATAGCATTGATATATTGATAGTTTTAGGAGAAGTAGCCATGAAATATATGTCATAAATGGATTTAAGAGAAATTAGTTATGCAGGATTCTGATTATGAAATACCTGAGCCAGTTAACTGATGAGTGCAATTCCTTGGGTATTGAATAGCAGTGTAAAAGAAATCCTAATATTACCAGTACTCAGTTTTTAGTGTGAGAAACAGGAAGACTGGGAGGTAAATGAGTTCCATATTATTTTACTTTTATCACTGAATTAGGGACATCTCTGCCATAGTAGTGTCTTGATAATGTCATTTTGCCTCAGATGTTTCTCAGAAAAACAACGCTGATTCCAGTTGGTACCTGTCCTTGAGTGAAAACCATCTTCCTTGAATTACATTTCCAGGAATGGATCATAATTTTTCATGTCAAAAGGGGTACTGTAATCCTTTTAATTTTCCTACTGATCAATTACTAAATTGGGGTGTACAGGGTTAACATAAAAAATGAATGCTGCAAAATCTCTCTCTCTCTCTCTCTCTCTCTCTCTCTCTCCTCTCTCTCTCTCTCTCTCTCTCTCTCTCTCTCTCTCTCTCTCTCTCGCTGAATTTACTGGTATTTAACATGAACATTCCCTTATACTAATTGGATGAATTAAACTTAATCAAATTAAGCATAGATGCACTTTTAACTGAATAAAATCCAGACATTTACTATAGCTTTTAATATCGGCAAGGAATTCTGTTATCCAATTTAGCTGTGTGGAACTTGTGATTTGTATAGTTTAGCATCATTGTTCAATAACATCTGCAGTTGAGAAGTGCAAGAGCCATAACAGTGTACAGTAACTTGATTGCTGACATGTGAAAACAAATATTTACTTGGCTCTCATTTGGTATTCATTTCAGTTGTTTTGTAACTGATAAAGAGTGCTTTATTGAGTGGCATATTATGGTAAAGGTCTATCAAATGTATTACAGAATGTAGTGTGTTATTCACTTTATTAGAGCTTGTATTGAAGTATGTTAATAAAATAAGCTTAAGGAGTAATCCAGGAATTACCTTTTGATTTGTGATATAAATTCTCTTTTGTTCATGAAACTTACCTGTCAGATATATATATAACTGTATTTTCTGAAGTCCGACAGAATTTTAAAAACTTCCGACACACGCAGTGGTCGGCCAGGTGGTTAGTACCCATTCCCGCCGCTGGGAGGCGGGTATCAGGAACCATTCCCATTTTCTATTCATAATTTTTCTGTCGCCGGTGCTGAAAACACCTGTTTTCAGTACCTCCGTCTTAGGATTTTGGAAACTTCATTGCCGCTAAGTATCCTAATTGTCTTTTGATTTATTTACTTGGATTTGTGGGATTTGTGGCTAGGCATACGCTATCTTAAATTGATTTGAATTTGATTCATTTTTGCATAAAATATCTGAATCTAGTTAGGCTAGTTTCAGACGGGGTTGTCTGCAAAGATAGGGTGTGGCTACCGAAAGCTTCGGTAGATCCGCACTTGGTATGTACGAGGGGTATGGGTCTTGCTTCTTTGTTGAGATTTGTCATGTAAGGAGTGTGAGATGCTAACCTTCCTGTAGACTTTATTTTGCCTAACCCTGTAGTATGGCCTACGGGCTATGAATATGTCTACGAGAGGTGCTCGCTCTCCTTCATTGCTGTGAAGTGCTACTTCTGTAATTGTTACTCCTAACCCTGCAGTGTTGCCTTCGGGCCCTAAGCAGTGTCTGTAGAGGAATTGCCCTTTCTCTGATACTCTTTCGATTCGTAACTTAGAATCGAAAGTGCATGCTTTAGAGAGTAAAAGTGAAGTGCAGAAGTGCAGTGATACCCCTTGTGTAGTGGAGGGTGCGTCAGATCGGCCTCGTTTCGCCTCTAGGCCGGGACCTCTGCTTGACTCCCAGGACCCGGGGAGGGAGCATGTCGAAAGCCTAAGGAGGGTTACAAGGAACCCCCACCGATCTGGCGTGCCTTCGGCAGTTTCTGTTGAAAATTCCCAGACCTGCCAAAAGTGCGTGCGCGTTGCCATGAATCCTGAAAGATTGCTTCTCGTCCTCCGAAGTCGTCCGTCTCCCCATGCAGGGGTTGGAGCTTTCGGAAGGACTCGCGCCCTCTAAATAGAAGCTTTATAGAAGAGGACGCTTCACGTCCTCTCTCTCTCTCGTTATGCGTTTCAGTGAGAAGTAAGAAGGCGAACGTCGCCTGAACTCGTGTCCGTCTTTCCACCGAGAAAATACGTAAAAGAAGTCATAGTAGCAGGAAGCTTTTGAGAGGCGGTGGACGCCGGGACGCTCGGATGGACTCCAGGCGCGCGCGGGTGCAGGCCAAAAGCGCGCGCCAGTGGACGCCGAGCGCGCGCGCCAGTGGACGCCGAGCGCGCGCGCCAGTGGACGCCGAGCGTGCACCAGCGCACGCCAGGTGTGTCGCCTGGCTGAACGTTTCTGTTGAACTCTTCAAGCTCTTGTTTCAGATTTGGGCCTAAAGAATTTTTTACCTCTACCTTCGGTGATACCTTCTACCTCACCTGCAAAGAATGTGAAGTAGGCAGTGCTTCGGAGGAAGCTTAAAGTGAACAGACAACTTCTTCTTCGAAACCCAGCGAGACATAGGGTTTCGTGAATTCAAGAGGTCTCTGTCAATTAATATTGCTTTTCGCATAGGTGGATGGAGTTAAGGAAAGCTCAAGGGAAGATCTCGTTTGCTCTACCGCAACCTTTGCCATTCTGCCAATAAATTTAAGTTGCCACTACCGCAGTCAAGACTTTGCGATAAGGCAGTTACGGGTTATGTAAGGCTCGATGTCCTGCACGTCAGGACTCTCGGCAAACGTTCAGTAGGATTCTTGCAAAGGCACTCATCAAAAGGACGCTCTTCAGGAAAGCGCAAGAACAGGACTTCCTTTGCCATACTGCCAATAAATTTTAAGCTTTAGCAGGCATTAGTTGTGATACGGGAGAGGAAGCTGGTTGGAGAGTTTCTTCCTCTTCCCAGGATAATTTTGCAAGCTTTTTAGCCCATCTGAAAGGGTTTTTCAGATGATAGATTTTGTTAGTTTCTAGTCGGGACTACGCTGCCGAATTGAACATCGTCGTTCTACCTGCCGTAAGCCCAGTCTCTTAACAGGATTCTTGCCCGCTTCCTCGTTTGAGACGGGAAATCGGAAAAATTAAATGCTCGACTTCCTGGATTACGTTTTGTCAATTCAGTGACTTTCCCCCATTGACAATATACTTTCGTTTTGTCAAGTAAGTGGGTATACCCCTCATTGACAAAATATCTCTTTGTCCCGTAAATGGGTTAGTTCTCATTGACAACATCTCATTAACTTGATATTGCGTAAGCGAATAAGCTCTTATTGACCAAGATTCGGAAGAGCTCTCATTCGTCATTCGCAGACTCGTACAAGAAATAGACTTGTAGACTACGTCAATGAAAACGCTTATGTCCAATAGCAATAAGAAGCTTGGAGCTGGACTGCTTTCGATTCTTCTTAAGTTTTGTTCATGAAACTTGCCTGTCAGATATGTATGTAGCTGTATTTCCGAATTCAGCTATATATATGTCTGCCAGGTAAGTATGAACAAACTTTATTTTGATATAATTTCATATTTTGCCTTGCGTTATTTTACTTCTGGTTGGTTCAAGTCATATACGCTTGCTGTAGTTACCATCTTCGGATGGCAACCGAGAGGTCTATTGTCTATTTTTTTTAAGGACATTTAATCGTTACTCCTGCAGCCTTCCAGGAGTTTCCGATTTATCTTTTACCGTTGTATGGTAGTGTCTGACGACACAAACGCATCTATATATTTAGCGTTTTCTGTTTCGCTTAAATATACCAGCTTGAGAGTCTTTCTGCTCAAAAAAATAACGGACCTATTTTCTTCGTAGAATAGGGTAGCTGGCAACCCAGACATAAAGTTAAAGAGACGACGTTCGTAAGCTGCTGGCTGCTGCGGTCACGCTGTGTCTGTCCTCCAGTCCAACCGAGCCAGTAACAGATCGTGCGCTGTCATGCGCTGTAGGTTACGTCTCTCTCTCCTGCGGGATTGACTGACTAACCGTATCTCTGTGCTGACGGTTACGTCTCTCCTGCGGGATTGACTGACTAACTGTATCTCTGTCCTACAATCACAGACTTTAGCCTAAGATTGAGGGGATTTCTTACGTGAATGAATAAACGTTGCATTCGTTTTGCCTTACTATGTTCAACAGAGTTATCTCTTAATCCTTTCGGTGCTCGTTACCGCACGGTATGGAACTACGAGTCTACCGCAACATTGCACTTTTATTTGCTCTCCTGCTTAGGCAAAGCGCAGCCTTATTAGGGAAGTAAGCATACTCGGGGAGGGAAATGGATGAGCTTGCTGGGGACCATTTCCTTCCTGAAGAAGTTTGTTTCCCCGAATAGACTGCAATTCAGACCACAGTTTTTTCCTACCGCGAAACTGAAATATTATTCTAGATCTAGGAATGATTCTGAACATCTCTCAGTGCGTCTATCACTGAGGTGATAGAAAGAAGGTGTGCCGGACATCTGGATAGGGTTTCAGATGTCCTGGATCTTAATCTGAAAGAAGTAAAAGCGATTCGGTAGTCCCTCCAGTCCTCGAAACGAGTTTTTGGAACAGTGGTCCAGATCAACTCTGATATTCCACAGCTCTCTCATATCTTAAGAAGTATCTTCTCTCGGTCCTTGTTCGAGTTTACGAGAAAGAGCCTATTATAACAACAGGCGTAGAATGTAACGATCCTCTAGAGGTTCGTTTCAGGATTGCAAAAGTCCGTACGAATCGTCTCGATCGACGGCAGCAACTATTCACTTCCGAGTGGAATCTTTCTTTAGAAGTAAGTTGAGAGTTGTGTAGACTTTAGAGACGCCCTTTCATTCTTCTCTTCGATATGTTGAGGACGAAGAGGCTTCTTCTTCTCTGCTCCCTTATTCTCGATCCGGGATCGGTACCATTAAACGCCATCCTATGATATTGAACGGGGATGGATGTTTAGTCTCTTTTTCCCCTTTTTCAATCGCTTAGGAAATGTAATAAGAGGATTTATGACGTCACAGGGAGCGACAGTGACGCAGATCGCCCCATGTTGGCCTTCAGGATCCTGGATTCACAGAGGTCACATACTTCCTAGTTCACTTTCCAAGGACCTTTTCCGAGAGAGTCGGTCTACTCTAACTCGAAAGGTACCTATAAACCTCTCCGCTCTGAGTCTGCACTACGTTCAGACTATCGAGATGTTGACAGGAATAAGATTACCGTCTTCCATTTCCGTCTGAAGAATGGGATAAGCTGACAGTCACAACTATTAAAGAATATGCAAATATGTTGTTGACGGCCTTTGGGCTCAGAGATTTGCGTCTGTCAAACAACAAAGCCCTTCACGATCTTTGAGTTCTGTGGAATCTCGAAACTCGCTCACCATCTACTTTTTGTCTCACCTGTTTTCTCGGAGTCAGACACTCGTGCGAGATCAGGCGACATATAGTAGCCCTGAGTTTCTTGTTGACGAAGTCGGTTGAGTTTATACACCCCCGATGATCGTGTAACATGAGACCAGGTTGGACTGTCAGGCATTCTTCCTTCGGGACTGAATCGCCTTTTTGCTCCTCGCTCCTTTCTCCTGGCACCAGAAAGCTCGAGTCAGGAGTTGATTCGCTGACGACGTTGGGTTGCGTTGATACACCCCCAAGGTTTGCTTAGATTGAATCGCCCAGGCAGTCCAGACACTCATCCTTCAGCGAAGAATAGTGCCTTATGGTCTTCAGGGTACAGCCTTGCTGTCCTTGATTCGTCTGACTGGTCAACTGGTCGGTCACCTGACTTTAGTACAGACGGACTGACTGTGCATGTCCAGATCGAAGCTTTCAATATGGAACTTAGACGTAGTCTGAAGTTCTTGATGTCAAAGCATTCGAACCTCTCCTACCTGTTAACTTCTTGCATGTGATCAGGAAGGCCTTCTTCTAACCACCCTAGATACGACAAAGAGGGTTAGTGAAATTTTAAGCCATCGTCACAAGTTTTGGCTTTAGAGAACACAAGGCGGTGTGCTCTCTAAGCCTTCCGTTGTGGCCTAAGAATGGAAACCCCGTTTTGTCCTTGGGCCAGGAGCTTGGAAGCAAGGATGGCACAAGTTAGTGGGCAGGAGCCAGAGAGAGTCCTGTGCCCTGTCGGGTCTCTCAAGTTTTATCTACATAAAAACTCAAGAAAGTCGAAGTCATTCGGGCAATCTGCAGTGTTCCGAAAAAGACCAGACTTGCCCATATCGAAGAACAGCCTGGCTTTAGTGTTAAGGAGTTCTTTCAAAAATGCTCCTTCATTGTGTTTGCACAAAGATTTTGAAATCTTTTTATCTGAATGCTCACGAGGTGAGGGCGCGGCCTCGGAAGCATTTCAACAGAGCATGGCACTGTCAGCAACATCCTGAGTACCATGTTTTAGCGAAGCAACTCTGTGTTCACTTCACACTCCCTGCGAGATGTGAAGATGGCATATGAAATCTGCTGCTCGCTAGGGCCATACGTGTCTGCAGACACAATCTTGGGGGCAAGAAGTACCACTCATCCTATCCTGTAGAAAATGGTTAGGAAGAGCTCTTAATTTAGTTGTTGAGTCGCCAACAACGGCGACTTCTTAACTCTTAAGCCTTGGTTAAAACACCTTAACTTTTGGCTAGTTGGTCAGGTGGTGATATATATATATATATATATATATATATATATATAATATAATATATATATATATATATATTATATATAGATATATATATATATAAATATATATATATATATATATATATATATATATATATATATATATATATATATATATATATATATAATATATATATATATATAGTATATATACAGGGGGTCCTCGAGTTACGACGTTGATCCGTTCTTACGATGCGTCGTAAAACATGATTTTCAGCGTAAGTCGGAACATTGAAAAATACCACATGATTAATGTAAATACCTATCAATAACAACGAGAGAACAATTCCTTACCTTTATTAGTTTGATTGGCTTGCACACTGGAGAGGAAGCTGCGGTGCTGGAGAGACTGGGGGAGGTTAGTGAAGAGAAAAAGAACCTCCAGAAGTTGCTGGAGATGCTGAGGCAGATGATTCTTGAGGTGAGGCAGAACATACTAGTACTGGAGATGCTGAGGCAGGTGATTCTTGAGGTGAGGCAGAACATACTACTGGAGATGTTGGGGCAGGTGAGTCTTTAGGTGAGGCAGAACCTACAGAAGGTGCTGGAGATACTGGGGCAGGTGAGTCTGGGTTAGCAGAACATTCAGAAGGTGCTGGAGATTGTGGGGCAGGCGAGTCTGGATTAGCAGAGGCAGCTGAGGTAGAGGGTACAGGATCTCCTGCAGGCCTCTCTACCTTCTTAAAATACTGCTCCAGGTTAGTCTGAACAGAGAGCGACCTCTTTTCATCCAAGATCTCCTTGGTAACACTGCAATCAAATCCATGACGCCTCTGGAAACCCTAGTGAACCTGTCCAAGTTGGGATCTGAGCCTCAAAAGTTGACAACGCTTGCTGCAACTCTGCAAAACCTCTTATCAAGTCCTGCCTGTGAAAGCCTTAGGCTCTGGGGTGGGTGCTTCTTCTTCTTCCTCTATCATCTGCTTCTCCAGTTGTATCAGGTCCTCAGCAGATAACTCCTCGCCATGAGACTCCAGCAGCTCTGTAACATCATCAACCTCCATCTCCAAATTGATTTCCTTACTCAGGGCAACAACGTTCTTGACAACTAGCTGAACTGTGTCCTCAAACCCATGGAAATCATTCACAAATTGAGGACAAATTTTCTTCCAGACACCATTCATGTTTGTTTGCTTAACCTCCTCCCAGGAATTAGCAATGTTCTTTACAGCATCAAGGATGTTGTAGGATTTCCAAAAGTCCTTCAGAGTCAAGTCCTTCTTGGTTTCAGTTGCCTGTAAAGCCATAGCAATTGTCCTTCGTAGGTAGTAGGCCTTGAACGAAGCAATCACTCCTTGGTCCATAGGATGTAAAAGGGCCGTGGTATTAGGTGGAAGGTAAACCACCTTGACATTAGGGTTGAAGTCTCCCAGCTGGGCAGGGTGTCCAGGGGCATTGTCCAGCACTAGCAACACCTTAAAGGGGATACCCTTGGAGGCGCAATACCGACTCCACACTTGGAACAAAATGGTTTACGAAACCAGTCCTCAAACACTGCAAGTGTCACCCATGCCTTCTTGTTGGACTTCCAAATTACTGGTAGTTGACCCTTCCAAATGCCCTTGAGTGCCCTTGGATTTTCAGCCTGATACACCAACAAGAAGGGCTTCAGTTTGAAGTCGCCAGCAGCATTACCCCAAGAAGTAAAGTTAAGCCTCTCCTTGCTGGCTTTATGACCGGGTGCTGACTTCTCCTCCTTGGCGATGTAAGTGCGGTTAGGCATACGTTTCCAAAACAAACCTGTCTCGTCTACGTTAAACACTTGCTGAGCAGAATAACCCCCCTCCTTAATTATCTCAGACAACGCTTTAGGAAATTCACTCGCTGCTTTCTCATCCCCACTAGCAGCTTCACCTTGCAATTTAAGGTTATGGTAATTGGCCCGAGCCTTAAATCGCATAAACCAACCCCATACTAGCCACAAACTCTTCACTTTCACTTCCCTCCCCTTTTCTTTTTTCAACGCTTCAAACAATCTTTTCGCCTTCTCCTGAATCACCATAAGGCTGACTGGGATACGCCGTTGATTTGGTCTTCCACCAAACAAAGCACCAATAACCTTTCCATTTCCAATTATTAGACCACTACGCTGCTAGTTATCACTGTCGCTTTCATAGGAGCAGATCCTTTCACATGTTCAACGATGCGCTCTTTATCTTTGATAATGGTAGCAACGGTCGAACGGCTAAGGCCAAGCGAGCGGCCAATGTTTGTTGGCGTTTCTCCCTTCTCAGATCGCTTTATAATGTCCACTTTAATTTCCATGGTGATGGCCTTTCTTTTCTTCGATGCACTACCATCAGAAGAGTCCGCCTTGCGCTTGGGAGCCATAACAAAGAGCAAAAAGTTACAAAAACGATACAACACGAGGGAGAGAGAGGCATGTAAACAACCAAAATGGCGTATGGGCGAGGAATGAGCGTAGCGAAGCGACGCCGTCCTCTCCCCCACAAAGCGTATTCTTCCGCCGTGCGCCCGGAACTAGTTCGCGTTTGTTTACGTTGCTTACGACGCTAAACCGCGTAAGACGAACGACGCAAAATATATTTTTATAATTTTTATGGGGGCGCGTTCGTAACCACGAAACATCGTAAGTCGAGACCAGCGTAACCCGAGGACTTACTGTATATATATTTATTTTACTTCTTAGCCCTCATGGTATGGTCAATATGGTCTAGTCACGTCGTGGTCTCGCCCCTGTTGACAGATCATCTGGAGTGCACCAGCTATATAGGTCTCTACCTCGCTGGCAACTCTAGTAGCACAAGCAGACTTACGTGGCAGTAACCACGAAGCCAGCTATGCTAACAGGTGGAACCAAGATGTAAATCATCTGCATGCATTTGTTTCCCAAAATCCTTCTATTCTGTCCCTTCTCACCTCCAAAGGTGGGATTCAGCTATATATACGTATATCTGACAGGTAAGTTTCATTAACAAAATGATATTGTTATGATACAATAAAGTTTGTTCATACTTACCTGGCAGATATATATAATCAAGTACCCACCCACCTCCCCTCAGGGGACAGTGGAAATAAAAATTATGAATAGAAAATGGGAATGGTTCCTGATACCCGCCTCCCAGCGGCGGGAATGGGTACTAACCACCTGGCCGACCACTGCGTGTGTCGGAAGTTTTTAGAATTCTGTCGGACTTCAGAAAATACAGTTATATATATATCTGCCAGGTAAGTATGAACAAACTTTATTGTATCATAACAATATCATATTTCATATATATACTATACATATTCATATCAATTTGCATTAGTGTTCATACAAATTGCAACCCTCTTTTTTTTATTTCTTATGCCTGTACTTTTTACTTGATGGAGGATACACAAACTGAATGCTGCATAGTTTCTTAATCTAGTGAAGTGATGGTCATTGGTCGAAGAGATCATTTTCCAGAATGGAGTCCCTTTTCTCACTAGTCAAATGTTGTCATTCCTGAACTTTTTTTTTTTATTTGCCATTGACGTATGAATAAGTCCATTGTAAATCGCCCTGTATAGATATGTCTGATCTAGATAATTCAACTTGAAAACCTAGGAATTGGCATAGCCGGATTCCTGATGCAGGTATGCAATCCAGTAAAGGATGATGCTGTCACAAGCCAGTCATTTACGTATAGTGGTGCCTCAACTTACGAACAGTTGGGGTCCGCCCTTTGGTAAATAATGAAGTATACCATGTGGAGTAATGATGATTGGTATATAGTCTACACGATGCTGAATCCTGTAATAACTCACAAAAACATTAACATCCACAGGACTTCTAGGCTGTGCTACAGGCTTAGGATAAAAAACCAGCTTGGGGGGTGGAGATCAAAGTGAAAGTAAACTCTCCAAGGCAGTTAAAGAAAGACTGGCACGTCACGAGTTTCCAAGCCCGGTCGGTGACCAGCATCCACCTGGTATATGCACGAGTTGCCAGAGGCCACAGATTTCTTGCTTTTTTCAATCTTTGATGGTTTTATAACCGGTTTCCAGCTGGCGCTAGAAGATTATCTTATTCTTAAGACGGAAGGTTTGTTAGCTGTGAAAAATAGAAATTGATTAAAAATTTGCCATCTTACAACAGTTCCATATGATGTATTATAGTCTGTCCTAACTGCAGTTCTTTATGATGCAATTAACAGCCTATCTTATCTGCAGTGCCTTTTGATGTAATTAATAACATGGCCTAACTGTTACAGGCTGACCCCTGTTAATGGCGGCATTGGTTAACGGCTATCTGATTTTACAGCACTTGTCTAGCGACACTGTTAACTGGATTTTCGGTGCCGATCTCCGGTCAGTGATGCTGATCTCCGGTCACAGCTGTGATCTCCTGTTAACAGTAGCAGCAATCTTCAGCTGTTATCACTGATTTTTAGTTAGCTGCGTCAGTCAGGGTCTGCCTGTATTATGTAATTTTCTTTCAGTTTAAAGTATTCAATTACTTTTCATTCAGTTTAAGAAAAATATGTCCAAAATAAATTGTAAGGTTACAACAAGCATCTTTCAATTCTAGGTAACTTACTGTTTTATGTAAGGATCTGTTTAGAATATTAGTATTGATATAGTTTATGTACATATATCCCACCACTAGTCAATGTGGGATTCAGCTATGTAATTACTTGGTAAGTTATTTATATAAAAATTAAATTTTTATTATAAAATAAATTTTTGTATATGCTTACCAAGTAAATACATAATGGGAGCCCTCCCACCTCCCTGCTATGGAGATAGAGCCCAAACAAATTGAAACAAAAGAGCGCTACCACAGTTTCCAAAATTTGTAGCTGCTGTAGTGTTAGAAACTTATAGCTATGTAATTACTTGGTAAGTATATACAAAAATTTATTTTATTAAAAGTCATTTTTGTGTAAGAATCGGTTCCCATTAGGGTTGTGGTGACTCTGAACATTTTATTCTAAGTCAGAGTCTATGAATTCTGTCTGTGTGTAATGGAGCAAACAGCGTTATTACAAAGAAGTATGGCTTGGCTTGGTCACTTTAGAAAAAAATCATGGAAGGAACTGTTTTTATATGTACTTTTGATAAACAATGATTTCCTGTCCTTTATTACACATACAATACAGTTATACTCCTTTCAGCCACAGATATTAGGATTTCAACTTTTCTTCATACACTGAAACAGTATCATTGAAAAAAATTTTTATTTAAGGAACTTTTTATGTTTAACTAACAGTGATTTGCAACTGTGTGGTCTATTTTGAAATAAAGGTACAGTGCATGTAAGCACGCAGTTACGCTTTATTTAACCAAACATCTCAGAATTTCTGAGCAAGTGGATGCCAGATGTAGAGAGAATATAACTTATTAATTTTCTGAAAAAGGATTTGTAAGCAATAAATTTAACAGCATCAGTCACAGGATACTAAGTGATACTAATAACAAAGCTGAAGCTAAATAGTTTAAGGCATCCCCTAATAAATCTGCTAGGAATGTTTAAGTATGAGACAAAAAATACAAAAGGTAAAAAATGTCAGAATACCATAGTCAATAGAAAAAAATTTAACGTTGGCTGAAAGTACATAAGTAAATGTTCTCCTGCATGCTGTCCATTTTTTTTTGTGCAGTACCAGGACAGAAACATCCAAGACCATGGAGACAAGAGCAACCAAACTAAATACCCATTAGTCAGACCCTTTGGATATCAAAGGAGGCTAGAACACACTCCCTGTACATTATAGAGAAGTATTGATTATGAGGTCTGTTGGTAGAAACACTAAAGATATTTAAAGGTATAAGTAACATGGATCCATATGAATAGTACCACTACCATTCAGTTTAAGAACAGATTAGGTTAATTTATCGACACACATGTAATATATTTGCTTTTTAAGGGTTTCTCCTTAAATGGATAAATCTCTCTCTCTCCAGTGCTCACTGAATTTACTGGTAATTAACATGAACATTCTCTTAATACTAATTGGGTGAATTTCGTGTAACTCTATGGAAAGCAAAGGAGGAGAGGGAGTATTTGTAAATCTTGCAATGGTAAAATTACCAGCAAACTGAATTAATTTTAGTTATCTCTTTACGAAAGGAAAAATAGCCCAAAATACAGCAAATGATTAAGGTGATGGTAGTGACGTAAACGATAGAAATACGTAGTGTATAATTGGGACATTCGACTAGTGTACTCAAACGTGGAGAATAAAGTTATGTATAGCAACTGGCCACTGAACATCCATGGATGTGATGGATTAGTGCACACAACTACTTTTGTGCCATTTTTGTGTGCTTGGTTAGGGACTTGAGTTTCTGGGATCATTTGTTGTCTTTAAAATTTGGACTGCTACAAGTAATGGGTTTGTAGTAAAAAAGCATGAATTTATTTAATGGCAGACAGGTAAATTCCTCATCATCTGTAAATTACCACTGGTACCCTTACACGTGAATTAAAGGCAAGTTATGTATTAGTTATGCATTGTCCTTCACTAAAGTATACTGGTTGTTGGTTATCTGCCAGCTCAGGTATGACTAACAAGGAAATAATAGCCCTGTCCTTTCTTATAAATAAATATTTAATGTGTGTTAAATACCAACACTAATGATGTTGACTGTTACCTCTGCGTGTGAATACTCGGTTTATTGTAAACTAGACCTGTACATTATTTCATACTGCATCTAAAGATATGTCATTCTTGTTTTCAGTTCTTGAAAATGAGCCACCTGTGTTTCATGGACTTGATAGTCTAATTAACTATTACTGCCAAAACCCAGTGGGTGAGTCTTCAACAGTTCTCATCCGTTCCTGCTGTGGTGAACCACTTCCTGCTGAAGTAAGATTGCATGGATCTTCCAGTCTACTACACAGGTCAACCAGTCAAGGTGATTGCATTTCCTAATACTGTAGTCTTGAATGTGTAGGGATTTTTAGCTGTAATGAGTAGGGTAAGTGTTTTTATAGATCAACAATCGTGTACGTAATAACAATATCAGAAATAAAATTGTTCCTTGTTATTTTTATACTAAAACAATCAAGAAGTCAAAATATAAGTAAGGCAACCTACATAGTAGCAAAGGGGATTGCCTGGATTGTTTGGCACAAGTATGCTTTTGTATGATAATCAGCCATAATTTGAGATGTTCCGTGATCAAAATGCATGACATGCACTTGACAGCATATAGGACATTACTGGGCAATAGGTTGGGTTTCACATTTAGTGAACTTGCAGTTTACTTCAATAATTTTTAGAATTGCATCCTGTATGGATATAAGTTGAATAAGTAGTTTGAATTATTTATTTTAACAAGGATTTTTTATTAATAACCCCATATGGAGGTACAACATCATGTGCCATGCTTAGCACACTGCAATTCTGGAACTTGGGTACTCAAATCAGGGGTCAGGACCCCAAGTGGGGTCAGAATGCTCATTATGTGGGTCATGGGGTTGCTGAGGTAGGTACCCCCAGGGAATGGGTGTACAAAACATCAAAGCAGTGGGTACGAGGTACCATGTTAAATTCAGTGTTTGGTATAAGAACAGTTACTAGTATAGGTGTCATTGAGAGAAAAAAATAAATTATAAATATAGTTGTATTAACCCTCTTACGCCGATTGGACGTATTAAACGTCGAGTCAAAATGTCTCCTGTATGCCGATTGGACGTATCATACGTCGGCTCAAAAAAGTTTTTTTAAAAATTCGCGGAAAAATACTTATAGGCCTACCAGCCGAAAACTTTTGTATCACGCGCCTTGGGGGATGCTGGGAGTTCACGGATCAAGGCGTTGTTTTTTGTTTACAATCGCTACGCAGGCGCGCAAGCGCGAATTTCTTTCTTATCACACTATAAAGTATCAGTGACACATCTTGGAAATTATTTCGTCACTTTGACATAATTATTGAACCATTTTAAATTATCCTTTACATGAAGTATTATATATGAAAATGTGCGCAATTTCATGCACAATACAACTAAAAAATACTCATGATTGTAGCTTTTATCAGTTTTGAAATATTTTCATATAAATAACGATAAGTGCAAAAATTTCAACCTTCGGTCAACTTTGACTCTACAGAAATGGTCGAGAAACGCAATTGTAAGCTAAAATTCTTATATTATAGTAATATTCAATCATTTGCCTTCATTTTGCAACAAATTGGACGTCTCTAGCACAATATTTCGATTTATGGTGAATTTATGAAAAAACTTTTTCCTTACGTTCGTGCGTAACTCTTCCGATAAATTTTTTCGTGCGATTGTCCTAATGTTTGCACCCTTTTAAATTTGCCGTTACATAAAGTTTTATATATGAAAATGTGCGCAATTTTATGCACAATACAACAAAAAACAACCCATGGTTGTAGCTTTTATCAGTTTTGAAATATTTTCATATAAATAACGTTAAGTGCAAAAATTTCAACTTTCGGTCAACTTTGACTCTACCGAAATGGTCGAAAAACGCAATTGTAAGCTAAAACTCTTATATTCTAGTAATATTCAATCATTTACCTTCATTTTGCAACGACTTGGAAGTCTCTAGCACAATATTTCGATTTATGGTGAATTTATGAAAAAAAAAAAACATTACGTTCGCGCGGTAACTCTTCCGAAAAAATCAGAATTTTTTTGTGCGATTGTCGAAATGTTTGCACCATTTAAAATTAGCTGTTACATAAAGTTTTATATATGAAAATGTGCGCAATTTCATGTAGAATACAACTAAAAATGATTGAAGGTTGTAGCTTTTCTCTTTTTTCGAAATATTTGCATATAAATCACGATAAATACCACGTTCGTTGGCGGTCAAATTTGACTCTACCGAAATAGTTGAAAAACGCAATTGTAAGCTAAAACTCTTACGGCCTAGTAATATTCCGTCATTTTTCTTCATTTTGAAACAAATTTGAAGTCTCTAAAACAATATTGTGATTTATGGTGAATTTTTGAAAAATATATTTACCTTCACTCCGCGCGCCGATTCGCGGCCGCAAGTCTCCGAAATACGTACATGGCATTATCCTAATATTTGCTCCTTTTCATATTAGCCTTTTTATAGAGTTTCATATATCAAAATGTGCGCAAATTCATGAAGAATACAATAAAAAATAATTGAAGGTTGTAGCTTTTTCCATCTTCGAAATATGTGCATATAAAAAAATATATATATTAAAATTTCGACATTCGGTCAAATTTAACTCGTCCGAAATGGTCGAAATCTGCAATTCTAATCTAAAACTCTTACAGTATCGTAATATTCAATCATTTGTCTTAATTTTGAAACAAATTGGAAGTCTCGAACATTATTTAGAATTACGGTGAATTTTTTAAAATAACATTTTTTTTACGTCCGCTCGTTACGAATTCGTACATCATTTTGTGATAATATTTTTCCGGTGTTGCTTTTATTGTTTTACTATGTATTATATATCAAAAGGATTGCAATTTAGTGTACAATACAACGAAAAAAAAGTAACTCGTTAGCTTTGACCGTTTTTTGCACAGCGTGATTTGAATACAATTATCTATGAATTTTTTTTTCGCTACCATATATTGCATTATTTACATATGATAATGATATTATTTTTCATTTCTGATGATTGCATACTAAACTTCAGGCAATGAAAAAAAAAATGAGCCAAAAATGAACTCTTAATCTTCAAAACTAAGCGCGCTGTGATTTTTTGAAAAAAATATTTTTTCCGGTTCCGCACTCACTCCAAACCGGCGCCGGCATACAGGAGAGGTTTTGATTTTTAGGGCTTCGGCGTAAGAGGGTTAAGTAATTATATATATATATATATGTGTGTGTGTGTGTGTGTACATAATTTTAACTGGACCCTATCATATTTTTAGAGCTGGTCAAATGACATAGGAAGGCATCCATATGCACTTGCGCCAACTTGCAGCTGGTGGCCAGCCTTATTTTTTTTTTTCACTGAGGACAAAGGTTTCTGGTATTTTGTGTGGTCACATACAAAGGTTGTATTGAAAAAAATGTTTTACAAATTATACATTTAAAGCATTTTTTTTTCTGAAACATCTGAAGTTCCAAATATGACTAGGGTTTAATATATTTATTAAACAAAATTTTCAGTTTTATCAAAGGTTTAATGTATCTGGAAAAGCCTTTGTTAGGCTCAGTGGTCTGGTTAAACTGACCTTTTATCCTATCTTACCAGAAGAAATGATTTTAAGTTTAGTAGAGGTGTGCTTTAAAATGTAGA
>NC_061106.1:28734771-28749771 GCF_015104395.2 Macrobrachium nipponense
GCTTTAAAATGTAGATTATAAGAAAACTACTACTACTTTATACTCTTTACATTGATTTTAATGTCAATTTTGCAGGAAATATAACTGTTGTATCTGAGCTCTTGAAGTCTGGATATAAGAAACTTGATGACAAGAACAACAATGGCCAGACAGCATTACACATTGCAAGTGTGAAAGGTCATGTAGAAATTACAGAAATGTTAATAAAAGCTTCAGCTTTAATAGAGGTTCGAGACGGAGAAGGTGTCACTCCTTTGCACGTAAGTTACTTGCATTGTAGTTGTTCATTTAAATTTTTGTGATGGTGGCATCATAGCTGGTGCTTTTCAGATTTTTTTTTTTTTTTTTTTTTACCATCCAACCAATCATCTACATATATTTAGCATTTAAGTGGGTTCTGCCTTATGTACAATCCTCAGTGTATTGGGATTAACAGAAAAGTTTTCATAGGAGATAAATATGGTGATGCAATAAATGCCAGTTATAGTGATAAATTATTTTTGTCCTGGATTTTCCTTCAGTATCCTGAGTCCTTTCAATTTTTGTGGCTTCATGGAATTATTCATATTTTCTTGTTGGTACACAAATGCAGACTTTTTTTAAATTAATCAGTGCATGCTAACAGCTGTGGGATAGATACTGTAGTCAGTTTACTTCAACTAAATAATTCATAACATCACACAGCAGACTACTCTACAGAGAGAGTCAAAACAATGCGTGTAAGTGCAGAAAAACATTAAAACAAATCCATACTACAATTTTATTTTGTATGACTAAAGTCAAACATCACTGGATGATGAAACATCAGAGGGAGACAACATTCACTCATCGGGAAAGCCATCTTTAAGGTTGGTATCCCCGCATGGCGACACAGTATTGTCCGCTAGCAAGAAGGAGCTCCAATAACAGCAAAGAACACACCGCTAACAGTACTGACTAGGTTCCAAACTCTCTCTCTTCACAACACCAAGTTCTCACCAAGTCTGAGTGGAACGCCCCACTGCCAGACTTCCAGGCAAGAAGCAGGGATGACAACTGAAGTGCCTGTAAAGAAATGAATAACATGCTCTCTCCCTCAGGAAAGAAGTTATCTTCTATCCTGTGAGAGCAAAAAAAAATCATATTTATCTGCAAGCAGATGGGAAGAACTCAATCTTACGCCATTAAAATTTGTGTTGAAGAAGTGTATGAATACTCCTATGCTATACAGCTGAATCCTAGCATAAAAACTTGTCTGCAACACGAACCCCTAACGTCTCGAACATCCCAAACACAAATTCTGAAAGATTAAAACATTACTACACTCCCAGAAAATGTAACTAGATAAAATCAAAGATACATAAAACATTAATATCATGTATCTTCAATATAACAAATGTAAAATGCTTAAGAGCAAAATGTAGCTGGGTCCTTTCTCGCTGAAGGGGCAAAATCCCCTTGGGAGACGGACCAGCATTACACATAACACAGCCAATGACAAAGCAGAGGAAAAGGTGTGAGGCACATCTACTGCAACTTGCATATGTACCGAAGGAACGTGAACATGGGAATCCTGGAAGGCCGTCTAAAAACGTTGATGGCCACGGGACTTTTGGGATGGATAAATATGAAAGAAACCATGGGCTTAAGTGAAAAAAAAAAAAAACCACGAGGTTTTAAGGCCGGTCAGTGACCATCTTCCACCTCGTATACGCACGAGTTGCCACATGCCACAGATTCTTTACTTTACAATCTTTTGATTGTTTTTTTAACCAGTTTCCAGCTGGCACTAGAAGACCTCAGGTTTGTTAGCTGTGAAAAATACAAATTGATTAAAAATTTGTCATTTTGTAGTAAAGTGTAGAAGCTGTAAAGCCTAACTTATTCTATGGGACTCTTGTATTGTTGGCTGTATACTCTATTCACTCAATAATGTTATCTAATTGTTGAGTAATCCAAAAGTGCATAGGCAGGGTTGTTGGGTATTTCTTCCATTTCCTGTAGGAAGGAACTCCTCTCGAGCAGACATTTTGTTGGTCTCATCTTCCAATAGCATTCTTTTACCAATTTCTACTGTCTTACATTTTTTGCTTTACAGTTTTTCAAGTAATTTCACTGAAATATTTATTCTAGCTTCAACTTTTCTGGGGTCAGAGATATTCATAATTGAAAATATAGTAAGTTTTGTGTTAATTTATATTGCATTTTCAGTTTATGAATGTTCATGTTGTTACATAATGCAATATCCTGGTAAAGTTTTTTAATATTCTTTAAAAAATATTCTAAATTTACTTTACCCTTATCTACAAATCTTGATTTTTCTTATATGTAGTTTACTGGTGCGTATGGATTATGAGGTAAGATTGCTAATTGTGTTCATGTAGTTTTGTGTGAAATTTAAGTTAACTATTAATTTTTCATGTCATGCCCATTGATCATATACAGCCCTCATACATGGTCGAAATGTCACCAGACTCCTATTCTGATGTCTTGGAGATAAAATAGGCCAATTAGCGAAGAGCAACTGTTTATGCTTGTACTTTTGATCCAACTGTAGGAGTATCTGCCTCTTTGTTTTCCCTTTCTCTGGACTGTAAACATCAGTGTAAGATCCTCTCCAGCTTTGTGTCAACAGTATTTATAATCTGAATTGATTTTCATTCATTGTGAGTCATTGAATTTCAACTTGTCTTACTCTGTGTTGCATATAATTCTGTAACTGTACTTATTGTTGATGTTAATTTTTTAGTTTTTATATAATTGAGGTTTATTATATTTTGTGTCAACATGACCCCATTAATTTACAGATGCCTATCTTGTGTGGTCAGCTTTCCAACAGAGGCACTCCAGAAGAAGAGGAAAAAGGCTACCACTTTTCCAAGTATGCATTTGGTAGTAGTCATTCCTTTCTATTTGTCAGATGTAATGCTTTTGTTTTGATCTTATACTGTTGTAGTTTCATTCTTTTTCCCTGATTTGCAGTCATTATTCATTCATATATTGCCAGTTGCCTCTCTTCATTCTCTGGTTTGGATAAGGTTTTGTACTTAATTGGTCTAAATTATGTAGTTTATTGTGGTGTGTAATTTCTTTCATGTGTGAATTCTTTCACCAGCTGGAAGTACTGCAAGTGCCTAGTTGCTGCAGTTCCTAGCAAATTTAAGTAAACTTGTTTCCCTCCACTTTGTTAGATGTAGGCATTTTCCCCAGGTGTTTTTGGTATTGTAATTCATTCTTAGTGCTTGTGGCTAAAATCCTTTTTGTTGTTGGTATCAATTTCAGCTTGCGAAGTTAGGTTCAGGAATCTGTTCCAAGTTAATTTTGTGTCATTTTTGTGCAATAAGTTAACTATCATATTAACTTTGTGTTCATGTTATTGTTTTTCAGCGTTGGTGTGTTAATTGTAACTCTACCTTTCTTTTGCACTTTCCACCATGATTGATTTGCTAAGCATAATATTGTTTGTGTTTTAATATTATTTGATAGAATATTCTGTTGTATTATTACCACTTTTATTTGTATCTTCCTTAATACAATGTATTGTGATGCTGGCTGTTTGTATTAGCAATGGTAGAAATTTCATGGATGTTATTGATTTTTTCATATCTTTTTACCATTTTGGTATCTCACCTGGGTTCCATACTGACCACTTAAAGAGGCACCTGCCCTCTTGTCTCATGCTGGTATGCAGGTGAGTTGCATTTACTGTCTGGAAACTTCACACACAATACATGCCAGTTTACCTATAGTTTTCATAATGTCATGTATTGTCTGTGCACCAATACCATAAAGTTGAGCCACACTTTTCTGAAAACAGACTCTTTCTACTTTTGCAATAGCATCCAGCTTTTCCTGGAGGCTTAAATGCTTCCTTGAATGCTTTTCTTGGATAAGAACCATGCATGAATCACGTTAAATCACAAGGTGTGGATGGGGTGTTTTTTCCCTCACACAAACTCAGCATTCCTTTTGGTGCATAATTTTAAAAAACAGTTCGGTGCTCGATCTGGAGGCGGTAACCCTCAAATTTATATTTCCATTTTGCACTGATATATCCAGAAGTACATTATACCACAGTCCGTTATCTCAGTGCGCTACTGGAGTTTGTTTTACATTACTAATACATATAAATTAGTAAAATTATTTGTCATGAAATTGTCCAAATGCCTTCGTTCCTCCTGTAAAGAAAATGTCAGTTACCTGGTAGTATTGGGCATGCATGGTTGTATCACTGAGCCTTGGGTAGGAAGCAACCTTGGGTAGGAAGCAACCTTAATCTTTGTACATATGTGCATTGAATTATACTTGGCAATGCAGTTGCTTTGTATACATCAGAAAATGCTCACACACACACACTTAAATATGTATAGTACAGTAGTGTACAAATTTCAGTAAAAGTTTTTGTGATTTATATATAATTTTGTTGCAGTTACTGATACCATGGCACTTCAACTTAACAGACAGTTGGGGGTTTGCCATCCTAATGTGTAACAAACTGTAAAGTAACAAAGATTTACATATAGCCTGCATGGTACCTTGAGCCAGCTTACATAGCTTATAATGTATAGAAATTCCATGTAAAATGATTAAAAACCTGAAACATTATTTTGTAATTATCATTTTCTACAAAAAATTAATTTACATGCCATTAAATTTCAGATGTATAATTGCAGAAGCTATTGCTTCTAAAAATAGATACAATTCAGTACTGCACGTAGAGAGTAGCCTATGAAAAATGTAGTAATTGTGTTAGTTTTATCTGTTTATGATTAAAAGGTATGTAAAATTCACAGAACTTATACTGAGTTATTCTTTATATTAATCAAATTTTATCAAGGGAATGTTAAGCTTATCAAAACTTGGAGCAAATCTGTCGGATTCCTGCACATGTAGGAATTGAAGGTAATGAAAATACATTCTTCCACTAAATTAGCATCCACTATTACCCCAACTATTTCATATGCCCCTGCATCAGACTGGATAGCATCTGTCAAATCTTTAATATGTCAAGATTGGCAAACAGATTGGTCTTCAGTACCATTATCAAACAAGCTGAAAAATATAAAATCTGAATTGTACCCATGGGTTTCATCATCTCAAAAAGCAAGAGCTAAAGAAGTAATCTTAACAAGACTGTATAGGTCATACTAGATTTTCTCATGGTCATCTGATGTCAACCCCACATTCTGACCCAATGAAATGTAATAGATGCCAGGTTCTCATGACTGTCCATTACTTACTTGTTGAATGCCCAAATTAGAATCAATAGAGGTAAAAAAAAAAAGTTTTTTAAAAGGGCTTGGGGAGAGGAGAGCAGAGCGAAAGTCAACACTCCAAGCCGGTTTAAGAAAGACTGATGTCATGAGGCTCCAAGCCCGGTCAGCGACCAACTTCCACCTCATTTACACATGAGTTGCCAGATGCCACAGATTCCTTGCTTTACAGTCGTTTATTGTTCTTTTAACCAATTTCCAGCTGGTGGTAGAGGATTATCCTATTGTTAAAATTGAAGGTTTGTTAGCTATGAAAAATACAAATTGATTAAAAATTTGTCATTTTATTTCCACTACACTTGTTATTGTTATTAATAAGTGGTATTTCAGCTTACCTCCTACCAACAGTTATAGCTTTCAAAAGATTCTTTACATATTTTGTATGTCACCCACTCCAAATGGAATAGGTATTACATTTCAGAACATTCCTTATTTATGAAAACTATAAAAAATGTACAACCAAAAAAGTGTACGAAGATGAAATTTACAGTGCGTATACAGGTCTGTCTGGCAGTAGCAACATGGAGATGATAAACAGAATGTTGTTTGAAAATGTTGATATGTGGAAAGTTTATGTTTTTAATGTCATGTATTTTATTATTATAACAGTTTATATTCTATTAATTAACTTATAATTTTCTACACCTAAAATTGCGTAACTTTCTGCTTAATATTAAAACAGCCAGTATTATGCCAAAGTTAGTCATGAATTATAAGATTATAAATGTCATTCAGTCTTAAATCATCACTTTTCATTTGTTATGTACCTGGTCACATTGTTCAGTTTTTGCCTAATTTTTGTCATGTTATTAAAATAAGATTTTAGTAATTTAAATGGAAGTCAGTTTTATATTTTATTCATTTCACTTTGGATACATACAAGATAATAGAAATTTTTTTTAAAACACTTAATTGAGGCTACCAGTCACCCTTGAACACAAACACTGCATTCATGTAAAAAGATACTCTTGTGTTCTTTCAACAAAGAAAGCTTAAAAGGGATGAACTAATAAGTAATATGTAAAGAGAAATAAAAAAAATATATAATGAATGAATTTAGCAGAGAAAACAAGATTAAAGGAACAACTGTAAGTAGTATTCAACAAAAGCAATTAAAGACAATCAGTAAATTTGAATACATTGTGAATTAGTGTGTGAATGCTGAAAGGCCACAAACTGTCCTGTTGCACTCTCCTTCAGGCCTCCCCAGTACATATTGACACACACACTCTCTCTCTCTCTCTCTCTCTCTATGGGCTTCTTTGATGTGATAAAACCAGGTTGCTGCATATTTAATTTCATTATGCATATTGCATTGTAATATCCAGGGTTTTACTTTGGCTGGCTGCTACTCTGTTTGATCCTGAGTATATTTGAATGAAACTTTTCCATTCTGATTGGCTTCTTCTGTAGCAGACCTTCAGTATTGGGTGCAGCCATTAAGATACATTAATATTTGTAAAGGAAGGAGCAGATCACGTATACAGTAGATTGTTTAGGTAATTCCCAAAAAATTTCCTCATTATTATTTTATCTCTCAATATTGGTGGCCTTTCGTCTAACGGGACTTTAGTGAAGAAGTTGAATTTCAGTTTGCTTGAATTTCAGTTTGCATGACTTTTAGTGCTGTATTTTTTGTTTCCATATCCTTGGATATGTGGCTCTGATTTATGTTAATATTGTATATTTATCCTCTATCCCAAGACAAACTGATGTTTCACTGTTTCACCTTTTCTAATAGATAGGTAAAGTTTCAGGTATGGGAAATTATTGACAGACATTGAACTATGTCAGTTTGTTGTGTATTTTTTCATATACATACCTGTATATGCATGATTGCTGAGTATTTGTTATATATTACAGCTTGCTTGTAGACATAATAGACCTGCTATAGTACGACTTCTTGTAGGCTTCGGTAAAGCTGACTTGCAAGCCAGAGCTACAAAAACAGGTACTGTACAGCAAATGACTAGTATTGTAATGAAATTCATGCATATTGCTGAAAGTAGTATTTGCATGTAACATGATTTTTGATGTTCAAAGGTTTCTTTGTTTTTCTATGTGGTACAACAGACATATGGATAACATTTCTGTTATTGTAGTGGACTTCTTTAATAACATTGCTTTTTGACACTTACAAACCCTTTTGTTTTACACATTTTATTTTATGCAGAGCTTCAGCCATTCAAAATTTACAAAGCCCTTGAGGTAGAAGGGTTACATGTGTTGATTACTGGAGAAATATGACTGAATTGATCATAAATTTTTGTTTGTTAAGCCATGAAACTGGCGTACTACATCCTGTCATTGTAGATCCACAGCTTTCTGATCATTCTCCATGCTCATTGTTAATGATTATGTTCATTGAATCAAAAATAGAAGTTTTTATGCAATAAAGAATTCTTGTATCTATTTCATCAAAATCCTTGTCATCATGCTTATATTCTTGTCTTGAGTGTTCTCAGATTCATGTCACATCTGTTGATAGTCCAGTGTGCCTGTGGCATCAGAATCCTTGGGCATATATCCCAGACAGTCATGTCACATTTCTTGAACCTACACTGCTGTTGACTGATCTTGTCACATTTCCCAGTTCTTTTCTTTGCTGAGGATTACTATTTTAGCAATAAATATTAGTTTAGTTTAATATTTATTCATTTCATGTTATTTATTTTATACATTTTCCATATAAGGAGTGCCCCGATCGCCGAATTTCACGGAATTGTCGAATTTTACTTATTGACAGTTTTCAACCGTTTTATGTTGAAGTAAACATATCCTGAAATGATAATGCTAAAAAATTTATATTACTCAGCGCTTGTATGATGCTGTGAACCACAAATTGTAAAAAAAAGACCAGTAAAAAGAATGAAGGGTATGAGTAGATCAGAATTAGACAGCGCTTATCAAGAAGTTGGAGCTCCAACGAAGCGAAGGTGTAAGCCTTTCCAGAGAGATGCTTATGGAGCAGGCCAGAATTTTGCTAAGGAACTAAACCTAACAAATTTCAGTGATTGTTCATGAGCTTGTTATACTTCTGGTAACACAGCACCATATAGTAGTTTGTGGAATGAGCCGGCAAGGCTATTTAACATAAGGGGTTTTATTAGGTGTGAGTTTTATCATCCAGGATTTTCTGTGGTCTGGCTATGGCCTGCTCCCAAGGTTGCCTGTTTAAAAGTCAACAAAGGAAATAATGTGGCTATGGAATGCTAAGATTCACAGGCAGAGTGCATTGTAGTGATTATATCACAGATAAAAACTTTGTTGAGGGGTGAAGTTTATATTTTCCAGTGGTTGTTAAATAGACTGGGATCCCAAAGATTTAAATGGTTTGGATATACTTATAGCTTATTTCTCCATGCTGATAGGTAAGGATCCAAATAAATTATATTATGAAAATTTATATTTTGTCAAAAAAAAAACATATGAAAGTAGCAGTATGAAAATCAGTAAGAGGTTCCAAGAATTCGGGTGGAAAGGGCATAGATGAAGCCCTAGACCAATTTGGAATTCAGAGAAATTGCAAAAGACAAAATGTGAAGAAAATTAATTTCATTTCTAAGCCAAGAAAGGGATAATTATTGTTGAAACATCAGAGAGTAGTATAATGAAAATTTTGTTCTTTTTATATGAGTAATTTTTCTTTAGTATCTTTCTTTGTTGCTGTGTTGTCAGTTTATGTATTGATCAACCATAACTGAATTCCAGTGGTGCTTTTTAAGGTTATTAAAAATTTAAATTTGGAAATTTAGATTTTTAATATTTCTGAATATTGAAGTTTTACATAACTGGTTTTATACTACTGTAATACTTGATTTTGTTGAGTATGTGTACAATTATTAATGTGGACTGATACAGTAGTATGTAAAGTATAAGTAGCAGTTTTAGCAGAAATCCCTTGCAAGAGCAATGACCACTCATGTTTCTTGAATTGCATTGTTAAATATGTAGTGTATTTAATGAAGCTTTTAATTTATTCAAATGTATTTGCCACTGTCTTGATGCTTAGTAATCTTCAAGTAACTTTAACATATATTTTTACAATGGTGGGATCAAGTTTGATATTAAGAAATGTCATTCTAGTATTTTTTTGGTCACTAGTAAGTGTAAAGAAAGAAATTTGAGTTTTTGATATGGTGCAAGCTTTATATATATTGTCTAGTGTGTACTATGCACTTAATTCTCATCATGTATTGCTTACTCAAGGTATGTTACTTCCATAAATTGTTCCAGGTGCTGTTGCATTACATGAGGCTGCTGAGAATGGTAGTGTAGATGCTGCAAAATTGTTGCTATCATTTCACGCTCCATCATGTCCACAAAACAAAAATCGAGAAATACCAGCTTTTTTGGCAAAGAAAGGTGGACATATGGAATGTTATAAATTATTAGGTATGTTTACTGTATTACATTCAGTTTTACAATTTTTATGCATTGCTGATATTTTTTAGTTTTTGATAGATTTCCAAGTACTAACTGTTTATTGCATGTATTTCTCTATTGAAACTTTTAATTTGCATTTTATTCTGAATTATCTGCATTTACGATTTGTCTTATGAAGCCCAATAATTATAATTAGCCGTATTCTCTGCAAAACTGATCCCTTAAACAGATTGAGGAGTTGAAAGATTCCCCAGTGTTTTTCCAGCTCACAGTCTTATGTGACCCATAATATTTTTTTGGTCATTAGTAATCTGTTGATTACCCAATTTCACGTGATCCAGACATAACCAGAGCCCAGGGAACAAAGATATATATAGTACACTATATAAATCTAAAAAAAAACACTGTATGGGTTTAAGGAAAATTGGTAACATTGCTTACACATAAACAGGCTGAGGAAGAGGTTTGAAGTGGCTGGGAGGCCAGAAGAGTTTAATTCCCCCTCCACGGGGGGTTGCAGATGACTGGGCACAATGGGAGGGGAGTGATAGTTGCTGTTTACAGGGAAAAGCACCACAAGAGTAGTTAGTGGAGACTGTGGGTGGCCAGGGAGATCATTTCCCAATTGGGAATGTAGTGTGGGATGTGTGGACGTGATGGTAACCAAAATTCTAAAGTCTACAGGCGCCACAATCCATATTACGGTACCCTAGATTGGTTAATGATGCCTTAGACAGTGTCACGCCAGATGTTTTGGCATAATATGTAATAACACTGTAACAAGTGCTTCAGTGGCATGATTGGTGTGGTTTTGGCCTGCCACCTCGGTGGCCACGAGTTTGACTCTTGGGGATTCCACTGAGGGGTTAGAGATGTGTATTTCTGGTGATAAAAGTTCACTGTCGATGTGGTTCGAAAGTCACGTAAAGCCTTTGGTCCCGTTGCTGAATAACCACTGGTTCCATGTAATGTAAAAGCACCATACAAACAAATACAAATAAACAAACAAAACACAGTAACTGTAATGGAAATGTGGTGTTTCATTTGCCTAATCATTTACTATGGTCTGCATGGTAGTTCTACAAATTTTAAATGTCAAATTCAATGAACTTAGATAAATCTTGGCCTAGAATGAGAGAGAGAGAAAAAAAGTCACCTTTTTCAGAATATACTGACATTTCCTCCATCTCTTTATTTATTATATCTAACTGTTAAATAAGTTAAAAAAGCAAAAGAGAATGATAAAAGTATCGTTAATAACATTATAATTGTTGCTTAAATGCTACAGCTATAAACAACTGAATGAAAACCGTTGGTTTGCTACAACTACTGAACTGAATCTGATAGCAATGTTTTGCTTGGATTTAAGCTATTGTACGATAATAAACAATTACCAAAGTTTTGTTACAAATGACTTTAAGTAAAATAGGACTGTTATATTTTTACATTATACATTTATTCGCTATCAAGAAAATATCAGTACGGAAATACGTATAGTACAGGCAGTCCACAGTTATTGGCAGGCTCAGGTAATGGGAATCTGGTTTTATGGTGCTGGTCTAGTGCCATAAAATCCGCGATTTATAGCACCATAAGGGGCTGAGTTTCGGTTATTGGCGCCATAAGGTGCCAACAGTAGAGTTATGGCGCCAGAACAGAACCCCCACTGATAACCGAGGACTCCCTGTATTGATTTCAGTTCAGGAATGTTAAATTCTGGTCTTAACTTTCATAAGTAAGTATTTTTAAAAATCTTATGATTTATACATTCTTTTAACATTATGAAAAGTACAATAAATTTATTTGCAATGATATATAGGTACATTATTGCTCTTTATGTTAGTTATTGCCATAATAATATAAAAAATAGGCAAATATTTTTTATTTTGGACTAATTTAATACAGTTCTTGTTAAACAACCCTAATTGTGTAGGAGGTAAAATATCTCTTAACACTCTAGATAACTCAGTGCTACCCAACCTCAAGGTATTTCTTTGATTGTCTTTGTTTACCACATATGATGTTATCAGATCCTATAAGCATAAATCTGCATGGTGTTATTTCACACAAAAATCTGTAAAATGTTAATTTGGGGTTTTTTGTCGTTAAAGTTAATTTGAGTATGTTGTCAGCTAAGTATAATAGTTTTGTGGATCTTTTCCTTACTACATCTGCAAAAGTAGTTTTGTTTATAGTAAAATTTAGATTTTTGTTAGCTAGTAAATGCTTTTGTGACACTCTTCCTTGCTACATCTATGAAAGTCCTAGGTAACATATATATATTTGGGTTGATAGTTAAGTTGTCACTTACAGATACCTTCCAACCATCAGGGCTAGGGAAGAAACATGATATCAAATGTAAACAATGTACAGTGGCAAGATGCACTTGAAAATATATTCACTAAGAAACCTGAGTTTAAGCCAGAAACGAAATGATAGTTACGAAAGGACAATGAATATTTTGATGAAAAGGAGAAAAATAAATTAATTTTCTGTAGAGAACAATGTGTTAGGTGTTAAAAGCACATCAGATTCACAAAGACTGACTCTACCTTCCACCAGAGGTACTGTGGAGCCAGATGTACATATAGACAGGTTGTACACATAGGAAGGATCCTTTTTCTGCCGGGTGTCTAGAAAATTGGACTGACATACATAAGGCTTTTGTAGAGTGGTGAGTTTGATAAAACAGATGACAAAAATATAAAACACTGAACACAGAACTAGCAGCTTACATAGTACATTAAATACATCTAAATAAGAATACAAGTGCTACAAAAAAAATAGTGATATCCTTTATAAGCACAGAAACTGGAAAATTAATTTAGATCTGCAACCAGGAGTACAGATGAACAGTGTTGAATGTGGGCGATTGCTACCTATGGATCCAGGTGGAGCATGTATGAATGCTAGTTCTCCAGTCTGGTATTACATAAGACTGAGTCTTGTAACATTCAAGACTATGGATGAGGGTGTATATGATTGTTGAGGAATAATAGTGCTCATTTATTTTGATTTCTTTGTCTTGTTAGAGTGTCACAACTAATTAAAACGTGCAATTTTAATACAAGAATGAGAATATCTACATACGTGTATATGGTAATTTTTCTTATTGACTATAAAAAGTTACTAGGGTTACTTGAAAGATTATAGAACTGATGCAGAATTCAAGATTGCTTCAATTTGCTTCACATTTTCAGTTAACCATCAGTGTCCTGTGCCCCAGTTGCCAATAAAAAGTTATTTTCATGGAAAAATTGATCGTAGTGATGCCACAGAAAGACTTCTAAGTGCTCCAGAAGCACGATCTGGGTATTTTCTCTTGAGACAAAGTCCTAGAAAACAGGATGTCTATGTGCTAACATTGAGGTTTGAAAACCAGGCATACAATTATGAAATATCAAGAAAGGTGAGTGCAGTTTGTTGTCTGTTTTATCTATGTTTATTTTTGGATATTTTTTATTCAGATAATGAGTTGATGCCTAATCATAAGAATTTCATTATATTGAGTGAATAATGTAGTACTTGAGAAATCAAAGCAAGGCTGGAAAATAAGGGTAGGAGGAAACTAGCTAAGCAAGAGAAGATTAATGTAATATAATAATGTGTACAAAGAGTTGCAGACCTGCGACTGGGTGAGGTTTTGACAGACCAGTTATAAGTCTGGAATGGTCACTAGTCGATGACTGAAAAATATTCCATAGAGTACAGCTATATTGAATTGTCTTAAAGCTGTACTACTATAATTTTAACATCTCTTTGATATTTATAGTGATTCCCTGACCATTTATCATTTTGTTACTCATATAATTTATCTTTCAGGAATCTCTTCATACTGTATAATTTTCCTTAAAATACAGTGTATTTTGTAATATGGCACATTTACATTCCAAGTTAACAAGGAATAAATTCAACTTTCCTCAGAGTTTGAAGTATATATACTGTGACTTTCTTCTCCTAAATTCATTATGTTTTCATAATATTGTTATTTGTTTTTTCATCATTTATTGTGCTTGTGGAGTGTAATGAGATCACATAAATGAGTGAATTTTGGCGAGCAATAGGGCATATCATAAAAGTAAACATAACACAACATTATTTATTGACGAAAATGAACTCTAAATGCTTGCAAATGGTAGAGGAAGGATAAAAAACAGGATGCATCAATAAGATTAATTTTGGGTAGTGGATGAGCATTTTCATGTTTGTGAAAAAAAAAAAAAAACCTACATAATCATGGTTCACAATATACTTCGGATAGTGAGGGAAGGGTTTACCATCTTCCTCTCCTTCTTGGATAATTTATTTGTTAATGAAGGCATTTTCATTTTGCCAGACATACTAGACTAAACAATAAAGATCCAAAAGACGTAAAAACATCAGAAGTGCTCTCGTGACTCTTGGTAGTGAGCAACTAAGGTACCAAACACTTGAAATGATTCTATTACAAACTTGTTGAAACATGCTAATTCTCAATAGCTAAGACTAATGAAAAAAATGTGCAGGATGGAAAACAGTTAGGAATAGGCAGAAGCAACATCTGATTTAATCAAGGTTCGTTGGTCTGAACTGTTTGTTCATATATGAAACAAACCCTCGGTCTTAACATTATGAAACCCTCGGCCTTAACATTATGATGAATTTTCTAGCACCAGCTGGAAACCGGTAAAGTTAACAAAATTGTGTCTGCAAAGGACTACTGGCATCTGTGCTTGGTCACAAGTTATGTGGGACCTCCTGATTATATATCACTTTAGTCAGTGTTATTTATTTTTATTTTCTGTATTGGTGAAATGTGGGTGATGTTCAGTGTATGGGAAACGTCTTTGAATGTAGAAAATGTCTCGATGTATTTGAGTTGTGATGCCATAGAGTACAAGATGGCGGCAGCTTTGGGTGGAAAAGAAAACAACAGAACATTCAGAAGAGGACGTTCAGAACTGGTGTTTGGTAGGGTAGGAGAGAGCTCTCTGTCTTATACAAGTTTGTTGGTTGTAAGTCATGTTGTGGTGTTGTTCAATGTCTCAAGATGGAATATACTGGGACCAAGGAATGTGAACAGATGGGTAGATTGTACATTTGTGGCATATAGGGAAGATTTGGGTGGAAAATATTCAAACTGGTAGCAGAGCATGGTTGATTAATGTTGGTTGGATTAGATAGTGAACAAAGGGAAATAAGATGGCAAAGGGATTGTCCGAGATTTAGTAGGATACAAGGAGAGTACAAAGGATGGAGAGAACAAGTCGAAGAGTGGCTAGTGGTGTGTGGAGAAGTGAAATATCCGGGGATAGAGATAAGAATGAGCTTAAAAGGGAAAGCCCTAGAAGTAACAGAAGGAATAGATAGAGATGAACTTAAG
>NC_061106.1:28750271-28830271 GCF_015104395.2 Macrobrachium nipponense
AGATGAACTTAAGAGTAAAGAGGGTTCAAAGATAATTCTATCCAAACTAGATGAAGTTTATCTAAAAGATACACTAATGGAGAATTACAGTACAGGTAGTGCTCGAGTTACGATAATCCGTTTTACGATAATCCGATGTTATGATGGGGTTAGCAATTAATACTAAAAAAAAAAAAAAAAAAAAAAAAAAAATAAGTTGAAAATGCGTATTTTTAAATTTCGCGCACAGCGAGCGCTGGCAGCAGCGTACTACGCTGTACGATATGTTGGCCCGAGAGCGAGAGGCTGGCGTAGGTACAGCGGCAATGAGTTCGACCTCACTTGCGCTCGTTTTGAACCAAGTAAGATTAGGTCAGTGTTCATTTGTGATTTTTGTGAGTTTTTTTCAAGTACCATAAATTAAAACAAAAAAACTATATCTGCCAAACAACCAAATAGGTGTCCTGCTGGTAGTGCAAAAAAGAAGAGGCAATCCATCACTTTGGAGCAGAAACTGAAGATAATAAACCAGCGTGAAGCGGGAAAGGCAGTCATGGTTATCGCACGTGACGAACGTTTATCGCAATCGACGGTATCCACCATCCTCAAGGACAAGAAACGCGTAATGGATGCTGTAAAGGCATCTGCTTCAGTTCATTCAACGGTTATATCAAAGAAGAGGATAGGGCCTTTGGAAGAAATGGAGCAGTTACTGGTCACGTGGATGGAGGATCAAATACAAAAGCGTATGCCGCTCACCCTCTTAACCATTCAGACAAAGGCACGCATGCTTTTTGAAGAACTGAAGAAGAATTATGATGATAACCACAACAAAAGTTTTGCAGCAAGTGCTGGATGGTTTTGTCGTTTCAAGAACCGCCATAATTTTCACAGTGTGAAAATTAGCGGTGAAGCAGCAAGCGCTGATGCCGACGGAGCCGCTAAATTTAAGGATGTTTTACACGAGATCGTCGTTAATGAACGGTACTTGCCAGAGCAAATCTTTAATGTTGACGAAACCGGGCTTTATTGGAAACGTATGCCACAACGGTCCTACATCCACAAAGAAGCAACGGCGATGCCCGGGTTTAAGGCATACAAGGATCGATTGACTCTTCTGCTTGGGGGAAATGTGGCTGGGTATAAACTTAAGGCCTTTATGATTTATCACTCAGAAAATCCAAGGGCTTTAAAAAGCATCGACAAGCATACACTTCCTGTGCATTACCGTCATAATAAAAAAGCTTGGATGACTGCAATATTGTTCGAGGACTGGTTCGTTCATTGCTTCATTCCGGAAGTGAAAGATCATTGTAGGAAAAATAACATCCCCTTCAAAATTCTTCTGATTCTCGACAATGCTCCTGGCCACCCTCAGCACTTGGGAGATATTAACGAGAATGTAAAAGTTGTGTTTCTGCCACCAAACACAACTTCTCTCATACAACCCATGGATCAGGGTGCTGTGGCTACGTTCAAGGCGTATTATCTTCGGAACACGTTTGCGCAGGCTGTTCAGGCTATGGATAACGAGGAGAAAGATCTCAGAACTTTCTGGAAAGAATTTAGTGTTCTTAACTCCATTATGAACATTGGAAGGGCGTGGAAGGAGGTAAAGAAAGAGTGTATGAATGGGGTCTGGAAAAATCTGCTGAAAGTGTATGTGAACTCGTTTAAAGGTTTCGATCAGAATGAAGAAGTGGAAATCAATAAAAAGATCTTGATACTTGGGAAAAGTTTAGATTTAGAAATTGACGAGGAAGATATCCAAGAACTTATAGATGTGCAAGATGTAGAGCTAACGGCAGAGGATTTAATTGCACTTGCAGAAGAGAAAAAAAAAGCAGAAGAGGAAGAAGAAATAAAAGAGCCGGAGCGAACGTTTACGACTAAAAAACTGGCAGAGGCGTTTGCTTTATTTGATCAAGGACAAACTTTTAAGTGAAATGGATGGGGACAAGGAACGGTTTGCCAAAGTTCAGAGGGCTCATCAAGACAGTGTTGCATGTTACCGATTAATTTATGAAGAACGAAAAAAACACACTGTGCAACCTATAATGAATTTTTTCTTCAAGAGAACGACTCCAGTGCATTCAGCTTCCCCCAGCCCTACCCCCTCACTTGAGACTCGATCCTGTACGTCTCGGAACAGTTGTTTCCTCGAGACACCTGAACTAACAGAAGAAGAAATTCTATCTGAGGAAGAGCGAATTGATGATCCTGCTGCTTTATCATCATCCTCCTCTTCCGATCTTTAGTTATAGTAGCCATGAACAGCCTGACACCGATCACGTATGCCGACAACGGACCGAATCTTGGCGAGTACCCTTTACGCTACAGTCTGATCCTTGTTCTTATTATTAAATTTCTTTTTATACTTAATATCATAAGTCAATCTGCATTGAAACACCCGAATTAGCTGATATTAATAATTACTATACCATTTATGTATAGGTATACTGTGTAGTATAGGCTAATCTTCCATATATGTGTATATAGCCTAGCCTATATGGTACTGATTAACTTAGTGTAGGCTAGGCTATATCGGAGATACGATTTTCTCAACTTACGATGGGTTTTTCGGAACCTAACCCCATCGTAAGTAGGAGAATACCTGTACTTATTTTAAAACTTATTTTAAAATAGGAAGAGAATCTAGGGAAAAGATGAGAGATTTTTTAATTAGGTATGAAAAGGCAGAATCAGAGTGTAACGGAGCAATGGGGAAAAGCATCCTTGAAGGAGAAGCTATGGGTTTTCATGTATTGAAACCGAGGATTCAAACCTCCCACATACCCCTCAGCTACCTGTGACCATGCCAGATACTCTTTTACTGCCTTTAAGAGAGGATGTAGTTTTTTTCCTCTTTAAAGCTGGTTTAATTTGCCCACTTTTCTTTTCTTTCTGGGGTTGTAGTGTGTGTTTTTGCTTTTGATTGTATCGTGTGATTGGATATTATGGATACCTTTATCCCCCTGCAAAGGTTTATTTTATTACAAAGTTCATTGCTAAGACGCAGAATCCAGCCATTATTGATGACAGATTTGTCTCCTTCTCTATACGTTTGTTGGGAGAATGTAGATAATGACCCTGAAGAAATGTTATGTCCCGTCAGAACA
Source organism: Macrobrachium nipponense (assembly GCF_015104395.2). Taxonomy (NCBI): domain Eukaryota; kingdom Metazoa; phylum Arthropoda; class Malacostraca; order Decapoda; family Palaemonidae; genus Macrobrachium; species Macrobrachium nipponense. Next base: position 28,753,370 of record NC_061106.1, read on the forward strand.
CTGCATGCTTTTAAAAAAAAAAAAAATCGATATCTCAGACTGGCCTGTCAGAGGCTTTTTGTTAGCAAAGTCCGGGTCAAAAAAGAAGTGTTCAAGCATACAGTTTCATTTTGGTTAAGAGAAACGATCAGGAATACCTATTAAACAGAATCAAGACACGACGTCGTGAGGCCAAGACCCCATGACGTTAGAGGTCTCTCTTCTTTGGCATTTAAGGATATGTCTGTTCATAGAATATTGAGAGCAGGTTCTTGTTTATGCCAAACAACTTTCACTTCCTTTAACTTGGAGGATGTCGCCCATAGGTTCTTGGACATCTTTTCCTTGGGTCTGGTGGTAGCTGCTCAACAAGTTGTGTAGCTCATACAGTGCCCCATGCAGGTCAGTTTGTATCTTGTTTAAAATGATAGTATGAAAGTGAAATGAATGAGATGACTGGTCTCTTTTCTTTTATATCTCCTTCTTTACCTACGGGCAGTAAGAAGAGAATACCCTCATTAGCTGGAATGGATAAGATACAAGTGAGTGAAGTAGCCATGCTGTTGGTGATCATTAATGTTCAATACCTTCAATACCTATCAGTAGCAAGACATTCCTTTCTTTAGTAAGGGAGAGAGGAATGATAACAAACCTACATAAGTAGATATGTTGTTTTATTAATAGAAAAGAGCTTCTTATCTTCCGCAGATGCAGTGAACTATGACATTGTATGGAAACCCAGAAGTCTGAATCTATACTCTTATACGTTTATCTTAGTTTCTGAAATAGTGGTTGGTTTTTCTTAGAATTCTTTTATTTGGGAAATTAATCAAAGGTGGCAAACCTCCAGTTGGTTAATAGTACTTATCTCCCACCAAGTGTAATTCTATCCTATGTTAAGACGGAGGGTTTGTTTCATATATGAACAAATGACAAATTTTTAATCAATTTGTATTTTTCATAACCAACAAACCTAAGTTCTTAACATACAAAGGAACCAGCATGAGAAGAGCCATTATTAGGCTCAGAGGTCTGGATTAACTAATCCTTTATATATAATAATAATAATGATAACACAAAGGCCCACCTCTAACCACCCCTCTGACAATCAACCTGGGTTGGAAGAATACCTGGCAAGGTCATGGGTTGCTGAGGGGTATGTGGGTAGTCCCACATAACTCATGACCCAGCACAGATGCCAATAGTCCCATGCACACACAATTTTAACTCCCAGTTTCCAGCTGGCACTAGAAGATTTATCCTAATATTAAGACCTCAGGTTTGTTAGTTATGAAAAATACAAATTGATTAAAAATTTGTCATTGTTCATATACAAAACAAACCTTCGGTCTTAACATTAGGATAAATACTCAGCGCCAGCTGGAAACCGGTAAAGTTTAAAATAATTGTGTACGCAAGGGACTATTGGCATCTGTGCTTGGTCATGAGACATGTGGAGCCACCCACATACCCCTCATTAACTCGTGACCCTGTTAGTTATTTTCTTACCGCCTTTAAGAGAGGGCGTGCTTTGCTCAGTCCTTTTAAAGCCGGTTTAGTTTGGCCCCTATTGTTTTCAATTTGCTGTTTGGAATTCCCAAGTATGTGAACATGAAGCCTTCTCATGCTGCGAGACTTCCTGGGTATTGCAAGAAGCAGATAAACGCCCTGGTATTTTCTTCGGCGATTTCAACATCAAGGTACTCATCGTGTAGTAAATCGTAGGTGCTTCGAGCCAGGACCAGTACGGTGTGAGTACAGAAACTCTTAAGGTACAGTTAATTCGTTACCTATGCTTTGGAATATCACATATTCATATGGATTGCCTGTAAATCCAAAGCTTTGTTGTATCTGGATGTGCTTTGGGAAGTAATTATGACTAATTGTGCTCTCCTTTCCCTGCGGGGAGAGGTGTGCATCGCCATCTTGTTTTCGTTCCAGATATGTGGGTAGAGATGATGCAGGTGTGCGGTTGGCGTTAGGCCTATCAGGAGAACCAACCCAAGGAGGACAGTTGGTTTGCTGTATAACGTCGTGCTGCCATGCAGGACATTCCTCTCTTTAGCAAGGGGGGGAGGAATGATAACAAACCTACATGAGTGGATGAATTGGTTTGGTAGGAGAACAGGTCTTCCTATCTTCCTCGGAGGCAATGAACTATGACATGTAGAACCCAGAAGTCTGACTCTATGATATTCATATATGTCTTGGGTTCGGAAATACTGGTCAGTTGTTTCGTAGAATTCTGGTATTCAGAAAACTGATCAAAGGTGGCAAACTCCCAGTTGGTTAATAGTACTTACCTCCCACCAAGAGTAAGTCTATCCTAATGTTAAGACCGAAAGTTTGTTTCGTATATGAACAAATGACAAATTTTTAACCTATTTGTATTTTTCATAACTTACAAACATGATAGTCCCTTGCGTACACAATTATTTAAAACTTTACCGGTTTCCAGCTGGCGCTGAGTATTTATCCTAATGTTAAGACCTCAGGTTTGTAAGTTATGAAAAATGACAAATTTGTAGCTAATTTGTATTTTTCATAACTAACAAAACCTGAGGTCTTAACATTAGGATTTACTAGCGTCAAGCTGAAAACTGGTAGAATTAAAATTAAACTTGTGCGATCCAGGGACTATTGGCATCTATACCAGGTCACGGGGCATGTATACCCAGAATGCCCCTGGCATCGTGTGACCTGCCAGTTATACTTCTAACCCAGTTTAGACTGCTAGAGGGGTGGTTCGAGGTGGGCCTTTTAACTGTCAAGACCTCAGGTTTGTTAGTTATGAAAAATACAAATTAGTACAAATTTGTCATATTTTCACATACGAAACAAACCTTCTGTCTTAACATTAGGATAGACTTACTTATTGGAGGGAGGTAAGTCTCTAACTGACTGGGAGTTTGCCACCTATATCCATTTCTGAATATTAGGAGTATTCCAAGAGAATAGACTATAAACCCTTGAACCAAAGATGTAAGGAAATCTATTGGTTTCCCTCATTGGGTGCTGGTATCATGCCATGGTTTATAAACTATGGGAAAATAGATTACCCTCCATTCTCATAAACCACTCTTGTCCATTGTATGTGGATCTACCATCACCCCTCCCTTCCATATTACCGAGAGGGGTGTGTTGCTACTGAAAAGTATACTATACATTAACATAACTTTACAGTATGGCTGACCACCTCACCTGCATCTAGTCCGTTCCAGCTCGTGATGGTACTCTCCTTCATACTGCCTGTAGGTAAAGGAGTAGAAAGAAAGTAGTAAAGAAAAAAGACCAGTCATCCCATTCATTCTACATTCATACCTTCATCTTAGACTTGACACAAACTGACCCGCTATGGGTACTGGATGAGCTATACCACTTGCTGGGCCGCCACCCTGGACCCAAGGAAAAGGTATCCAAGGATCTATGGGCAACGTCTTTTAAATTTAAATAAAAGGAAATGAAAGTCGTTTGGCATTTCTAAACACCAGCTTTCAGAATTCTCTCGACAGACATATTCTTTTTGAATGCCAAAGAAGCACTCAAGCCTCTAATGTCATGAGCCCTAGCCCTCTCCTGGCTATCCGACCCCCTGTCTTCTGTCATGTAGGCATTTCTTAGCCAAACGATATTTTATTCCTGGACACTTCCTTTTTGTTCCGTCCTGTACTTACGAACAACCTCCTGCACCCCAGCCTGAGGTGCCTTGTCCTCCTTAAATACTCTCTTATTACCCTGACGAGACACAGAAGCATCTCATCTTTGTCATGATCTACAAAATCTGCCAAAGAAGGTATGGAAAAAAAAAAGTCAAATCTGCTGTCCACTATTGATGGGTTTTGAGTTTTGGCCATGAATTCTGTCACAAACTCGAATGCCATTGACTTCCAACCTCTCGAGTGCTTTACAATATATGACAAGACATGTAGTTCCCCCACCCTTTTGGTTGAAGCTAGGGCCAATAAGATTGTCTTCAGGGTCAGGCTCCTATCTGTGGACTGCCTTAGTGGTTCGTAGGGGGGTTTTGCCAGACTACTCAGTACCATGGTCAAATCCCAATCTGGGGCTTTCAGTTCCTTTGGCAAAAATGACTGCTCAAAGCTCTTCATCAGCATGGCCAACTCCCATGAAAATGAAATGTCCACACCTTTCATGCATAAGACCGAAGCTAAAGCAGCCCTGTACCCCTTCATCGCAGATACAGACATATGCCTTTCTGTCCTGAGATATACCAGAAAGTCTGCTAATTGCTGAATAATGGTACCGAGTGGAGACAAGTTCCCTCTACGACACCAATCACAGTATGCTGACCATTTTCCTTGGTATACTGCTGCCGATGACCTTCTGATATTTCCTGCCATGTGCGCTGCTGCATTTTGCGAAAACCCTCTCGCTCACAAGAGATACTTGACAGTCTCCACCCGTGAAGTGATAGGGACTTCACCGACTGGTGGTACCTCTCCACTTGCGGCTGACATAGCAGGTTGTTCCATGAGGGTTCTGAGCCGCATTACCCTGTTCAGAACCTGACAGATTAGACAAAATGGAGGAAATGCATAGACATCCACATTGTCCCATGGGTGTTGTAGTGCATCTTCTGCTACTGCCTCTACGTCCGGGACTACTGAACAATACACTCCCAACTTTTTGTTGTACCTGGTTGCAAATAGGTCTATGATCGGCCTTTCCCACAACATGAGCATTCTGTCCACTACTTGTTGGTGCAAGGACCACTCCATTCCCAGGATCTGATCCCTTCGGCTCAACTTGTCGGCCACTATGTTTCCTTTTCCTGGAATATATTTAGCCCTGATGTCTACTTCGTTCTCTACAGCCCACTGTAACTTTCGAGACACTAGACCTCCTTGTTTGTTTATGTAAGCTATTACTGTGGTGTTTTCTGACATCAAAACCACTGATTGCCCCTGCACCCTCTCCTGGAATTCCTGTAGTGCTAGAAATGATGCTTTTAACTCCAGCATGTTTATATGGAGGTTTCTGTCCTTGCCGCTCCATTTTGCTGAAACCATCAGCTCCTCCATATGCGCTCCCCAACCTTCTAGTGATGCATCTGAGAACAGCAGGAGATCCGGGGAGGGTTGTTGAAGGGGAACACCCACTGTCTGATTGTTGTCCTACACCCACCACAGCAAGTTTTTCCTCACTTCTGCCGACAAGGGAATCTGCTTGTACAGGTGATCTACTATTGTTGACCAGAACTCCTTCATCCTCCATTGTAGAGATTGAAGGTGTAACCTCCCTTGTGGTATAGCTTCTCCAAGGAAGTTAGAACTCCCAGTACTACCTGCCACTGTTTTGCTGACTGTGTCTGTTTTTCCAGAAAGGCATTCACCACTTATTTGCATTTCTCTACTCTGGTCTGTCGGGAATACTTTGGCTTTTATTGTGTCTATAACCATTCCCAGATACACCAGCCGTTGACTTGGATCCAACTGCGACTTCTCCTGATTTATCACAATGCCTAAGCTGTGACAAAACCGTAGAAGGGTCGCCCTGTCCCTGAGTAATTTCTCTCTGGACTTTGCTATCACCAGCCAATCGTCTAGATATCTTATTAGTCTGATCTCCTGAGCATGCGCCCATGTCGACACGAGAGTGAACACTTGTAAAAACTTGAGGAGATGTTGTCAATCAGAAGCACAGAACTTTGAACTCGAAAACTTTCTCTGCAAGACTGAAGCGGAGAAATTTCCTGGAAGACTGATGGACTGGGATCTGAAAGTATGCGTCTTTCAAGTCGATCGTCAGCATAAAGTCCTTGATCCTGACTGCTTGTAGAACCGTCTTTGGAGTTTCCATTTTGAATCTGGTTTTTCTTATAAACAGATTCAAAGTTGACAGGTCTATTACTGCCCTCCAGTCCCCATTGGTTTTGGGTACAAGGAAAATCCTGCTGTAAAACCCCTTTGACGGAATGGATACTTGTTCCACAGCCCCTTTTTCCATCATCTCCTTCACTTCCTCTTGCAGAATAAAAGCCTTCTGAGATTCTTGAGCATAAGCAAGGTGAAGCAATGGCTGTTCTGTCAGGGGTGGGGATACTTCGAACGGAATCAAATACCCGACTCTGAGAACATCCACCACCCACTGCTCTGCTCCCAGTTACTGCCACACCTCCCAGTGATTTGCCAGGCAACCCCCCATTGGTGTGGCTGAGCGACGAGAGGCGCCTATCCTATCGTCTTGAACCCCTTCTTCTTCCCCTAATCCCCCTTCCTCTGTTATTTCTATTGTGAAAGGGCCGATGAGTTAACTTCTTTGGGGAAGAGGATCTTGTTGCTCTATTAGGGATGTTATGTCTCACTGGCTTCTTCCGAGGTATTTGCTGCTGCCTTACCTCCATAGGATTAGCCTGACTGCTAGATGTTTTCCTAACTGCCTGCTGTACCAATTTATTTTTAGTGCCCATCCTTCTTCTATCTATAGCCTCTTCTAGTACGGCCAAGGGCAACAGCAATTGCGACTCTTAAGATATTCTCATTCCTCATTGGTAGCAGGGAATCCAAATCAACAGTGCGACTAAGTCTAGCCAAAGCTGCATCCCTCCTCATTAACAGGATATTTGCCCAAACATTGGCACTTAAATTTGTCAAGTACACAATTGCTTTGGCACCTGATTGTAGTAATCTAATGAACATTGATTCATCCACTACCTTCCTTGTCACTTCTGAGGATGCAATCTTCGCAACTGCTGTCAACCAAAGATCCAACCAAGAAGAGGTCTGAAAGACATAAGAAGCTTTTGCTTCTAACATAGCAGCCTCTTGGCAAGACATCGAAGGGAATTCTATTTTCACTTGATCTAAGGTTAATCCAGGCCTTAACCTTACCACATTTGGGTTAATTTGTCTAGATAGTAAAGGAACTGTCGGTGCCGTATAATATTTTCTATGTTTCATCATTGGAGGAGGGATAAACTTAAACGATCTATTTGATCTTAAGCAATTATCCCTTCCCGCAATCTGTGCATTTACGTGTTGTACAACGGACTCCGCATGATTTGAACAAGGCAATTCATACGACACCTTGGTATCCTTTTTCACCCCAAACGCCATGTCAATCCCCAGAGGAAGCATACTGGCGGGTGTTTCCGTTCTCTCCGAAAGGTTAATGAATTGACGAATCAAATCAATCACCTCGGCATACGAAGCCAGAAACACTTGGTTCTCTCCTTCCTCCGGTTCTAGCATACTGTGCTCAGCCACAGGAGACACTATCTCACTCCTATCTCCTGTGCTTCGTGGCTGTCTGCCCCTACGGCCGCGGCCTCTTTGATCTCTGATGACCGCCAACGGCTCGATCCCAAAAAGTCAGCAGGAGAACGAACCGCCTCACTCCTCTGCTCGCGGATCTAGAGCGAGAATCTCGCCTATACCTCCAAGATGAAGGCTCTCTCAAAACCGAGCTCACTTCCTCTCCATGATGATTAACATCGTCTCCAACCACCGTCGGAGAATTCGGCCTTGACCCTTCAACTAGGCGGACAACGCCTTCCACCAACTTATCAGACGAGGTTGCCAACTCGCTATTGTTTGACCTTTTAATAAGAGCCTTATCATCTTTTCTCCATATTTTAAACGGTCTTACAGGCAAAACCGGTATCTGTGCTCTATCCTTTGCTGCACTTTTCGCCTCCAACGCCGATTTCGCCAACGACACTCGTTTTTCTTTGACTCTGTAGTCTCTACTGGCAACTCGGCATTGGCCGTTATCCCATCGGTCGTCGACTCGCTTGTTTGGACTCTTGTAAACGGCTTCGTCCTCTAGCTTTGAGCTTACCAGCCACTGACTTCTTGCCTTTCTTCCTGACTGGGATGTGGCAGTCCTGGCCCGAAGATGAAGAAGAATTCACTCTTCTCCTCTTGGCCCGAGGATCAGTCGCAAAATCCAATATCCTCCAACGCTTGACTGGTACACGCCGTGACGTCATCGAACTTAGCGATGATGCCAAACTAGAGGAAGAAGACGATGAATCACGCCTTTTCTTTTTCTTTCTTATTAATTTTCTTCTCTAGATCCTGTAATTTCTTCATTACAGTGTGTACTACCGAGTCGGAAAGCGTATTTGAGTCCGGAGGCAGCGAATTAGACTGAGAAGCAGTAGGTTGTGACATCATCGCGCCTGCCATGTTGGTGCGTGACGTCGGTTGTGACGTCACCAATCTTGTAGGGAGAGACTGGGCTGCTGCTGCTGGCATCCCTGCGTTTGCAGCAAAACAACCCCCAACGTTCTGCATCGCCATTACCAATGAAGTTGTTGGCGTAGCCGCGACATTATTTCCCATAAAATGCAAGCCCGGGGATGAGGAATATTCAGCGCTGCCGGATTCTGCTGGAACCGTGACGCCATATACTAATGCGACAGCAAACCTTCCAAGGTTGGTACGCCTGGAAGGCCTAGCGCCGCCCATGTACCTTCCATCCTGTTCGAGTCGGGAGCAGGCACCTGGAACAAAGATGGCGATGCTCCCCCCCTCCCTGCTGGGAGCAATGGAGTGTAAATATTATGCATCAAATTACCCAAAATCCCGCCTGGCATTTCTGATAAAGAACCACTAGGAGAAACCGAAGGGGTATGGGACAAAGCAAAGGCAGGTGGTGAAACATATGGAGCAGTCTGGTTTATTGCTGATACAAAAGAAGCCAGCAACGCTTGGTCATCCAAAGATGGCGTCGACTCCTTTCTTTTGTACTGGCCTTTCTCTTAAAACTTCCTCCACTGTTCCACCGACCAACCCCGACAAACAAAACAAGGATTAGTAATTGTACATACATTTTCTCTGCACCTACTACACGTTGGATGAGGATCCGTCAACACCGAAGTTAGGAATCTTGAACACTGAAAGCCACTGACTCCAGGGCATTTCTTTTGTCTTGTCTTCGAAATGGAGGATCCCGACGGCGATACAAAACACACCATCTCACCACTTACACACTCTTACAGCTCACACCTACACTGAGCACACTCAGAGAAAGAGAATTAATAAGAAAAATGAAAGTGAAATGGATAAAAACGGGCAAACTAAAACCGGCTTTAAACAGATAGACAGAGAACACGCCCTATCTTAAAGGCGGTAGAAAGATAACTGGTGGGTCACACGACGCCGGGGGCATTCTGGGTATACATGCCCCGTGACCTGGTATAGATGCCAATAGTCCTTGATCGCACAAGTTTAATTTTAATTCTACCGGTTTCCAGGTTGGCGCTAGTAAATCCTAATGTTAAGACCGAAGGTTTGTTTCCTATATGAACAAATACAAATTGGTTAAAAATTTGTCATTTTTATCTAGCAACTAATGGCAGTGAGGTTGTCACTACTGTCATTAGTACTACTACGTTATCATTTGGCAACACTCGGTAATGATGATGTCAGTGAAACTCATTAAATAGAGGATTTCAAGAATTTAAACATTACCAGAATGTTAATGATGTTTGAGCACAATGTTCACATTTTATAATACTGTAAAATAGTTTTGTGTTTGGATTTCTTATTACAAAAGATAGTTGTTAGTTACCAGAATGTTAATGATGCTTGAGCACAATGTTCACATTTTATAATACTGTAAAATAATTTTGTTTGCATTTCTTATTACAAAAGATATTGTACTAACAACATTCACCTAATAATTTTGAGAATGTAAACATTGCCAGAATGCAAGTGCCATATGATCAGTGTCCACATTTTATAACACTACACTAAATTGTGTGTGTATGTATTCATATGAGAAAATGTGAAATTATCATCTCATCCAGCAGCACCAGTTATATGGAGAGCAATGGGAAGGGCAATAATTATGGACAGTGAAAGCTTGTGCTTTTAATTTTCCGTGTTACTATAATGATCACAAAATGTCATTTCTAATAATCAGATTTAAAGATAGATTTCCACTATCTCAGAGCCTAACCCCCTTTATTACTATTGATTCTTATGGGGAAGTTATGGGGAAATTATCTTTGTTCCAATACATATACAAACCCTCGGTCCTTTAACAATAGGAAGGTACTTAGCGGCAGCTGAACCGGTCGTAAGCTTCGAACAAGGGGGTTCGGTAGTAAACTACTTGTCCGGCAGTTGGCGGTCAGCTTGACTGCGAGGAAGGAGTCACTTTGCTTTCGGCCGCACTAGTGGATGGACGTGCTGCTCGTCTCTCTGCCAGCTTCTGTCGTATGCTTGGTTTGCCTCACCTCCAACCCGGTCCGTCTGCAAACCTACGTTCCTGGCTCGACCAAGGACGTGACGCTTTGGCAGGAAGTAGAAGCCATGCTGAGCAAACGTGCTGTGGAGATCGTACAGGATCAGTCGCCAGGCTTCTACAGCCGACTCTTCCTAGTGGAGAATTCCTCGGGGGCTGGTGCCCAGTGATAGATCTCTCTCCCTTGAACCGATTCATTCGCCAGACTCTGTTCACGATGGAAACAGCACGTTCAGTGCTCAATTTCATCATGGAGGACGACTTCATGCTTTCGGTTGATCTGAAGGACGCATATTTCCTGATACCCATCTATCAATCCTCCAGGAAGTACCACCGCTTCATCCTCGACGGGACGATGTACCAATTCAGGGCACTTTGTTTCAGTCTCTCAACCGCCCCACAGGTGTTGACGCGAGTCTTTACGCTGGTGTCGGCTTGGGCCCACTCGGTAGGGATATGTCTCTTGAGGTATCTCGACGATTGGTTAGTCCTGGCGAGCTCCTGCTTGCAGTTGCTGCAGGACAGAGATCGACTCCTCGAATTCTGCCGCGATCTGGGAATCATAGTGAATTACGAGAAGTCGGATCTCGAGCCCAAGCAGAGGATGAAGTACCTGGGCATGCTGATCGACACGGTAGCAGGGTAAGTCTTCCCTACAGATTCGTGAATCAGCAGGTTCAGGGAGGCAGCAAGACAGTTCCTGTCTCTACAGGAGCAACCAGCTCAGCAGTGGCAGGTTGTGATCGGTCACCTGTCGTCTCTCGAGAAGCTAGTCCCTCACGGGCGTCTTCACCTGCGGTCTCTTCAGTGGAGGCTAAAGGAGTGTTGGTCACAGGCAAGGGACCCTCCCTTCTTCCCTGTGTCCCTCACGGAGGAGGTGAGGCAGGACCTAGCCTGGTGGCTGGACGACGGGAACCTCGTAAGAGGAGTGCCTCTTCGCACCCCCCCCCCACCCCCCCGAGATGCTGCTCTTCTCGGACGCATCGACTGAGGGATGGGGCGCACACCTGGAGGAGTTGCTGGCTGCAGGTGTGTGGGACCATCGCGACAAGCACCTTCACATCAACGTCCTGGAGCTCAAGGCAGCGTTCCTCGCTCTCCAAGAGTTCCGGGACCGTCTGGTGGGACACTTGGTGGTGTTGATGAGCGACAACACCACAGTAGTGGCGTACGTCAACAAGCAGGGGGGCCTAGTGTCCCTCCCGCTGTACCAGTTGACGTTGCAGGTGCACGAGTGGGCCGCGGCACACTCAGTAGAGCTGTCGGCCCGCTACATTCCAGGCAAGAGGAATGTGGTAGCCAACAAGCTCAGCCGTCGGGATCAGGTGATAGGAACTGAATGGTCCCTTCATCCAGACGTGGCGGAAAGGCTCTTTAACCTGTGGGGGCGTCCAGTCGTGGATCTGTTCGCCACCCGGCACAACAGAAAACTCCAGGTTTTCTACTCGGTTATGCCGAACCCATGGGCAGCTGCAGAGGACGCTCTTCAACATCCATGGGACAACCTCTTCGTCTACGCCTTTCCCTCGTTCTGTCTGATTCGCAAAGTGATCAGCAGGGCGCTGATCACCGCGAACATTCGGATGATCCTGGTGGCACCCATACAACCTCAGGCCATTTGGTATCCGGACCTGCTGGCTCTGCTTGCCGAAGCGCCGAGAGAGATTCCCCGCTGGCACAACCTCCTGTGCCAGCCACACGTAGAACGGTACCACCGGTCCCTTGAGTCCCTGAGTCTTCACGGCTGGCTGTTATCCACCATCTCTTGCAAGCGAGAGGCTTTTCTCGCAGTGCAGCAACAGAGATGGCTGGATACTTCAGACAGTCCTCTGCAGCTGTCTACCAGGGGAAGTGGTCAGTCTTCTGTGGTTGGTGTCGTGGACGGGGTCTCTCTCCTCTCAGAGCTCCTCTTCAGCAGGTAGCTGTTTTCCTAGTCTTCCTTCGCCGAGAGAAGCTCCTCTCCATCTCTGCAGTTAAAGGATACAGAGCCCCCCTGGCCCTAGTCCTTAAACTGCGAGGTGTGGACATCTCTTCTTTCGAGATCTCCCTCCTGATGAAGAGCTTCGAGAGGTGTTGCCCACCCAGGGAACTCAGGGCCCTGGGGTGGGATGTGACTCTCGCCCTTAGGAGTTTGACTTGCAGACCCTTCAAGCCACTCCGAGAGTCGTCAGACAGGGATCTGACCCTCAAGACACTCTTCTTACTGGCCCTGGCATCGGCGAAGAGAGTAGGGGAACTTCATGGTCTTTCCTTCAATGTCAAGCATTCCAGGGGATGGGGATCCGTGACGCTCTATTTCGTCCCTAACTTCATAGCAAAGACTCAGAATCCTTCGGTCCCTGATGACCGGTTCGAGTCCTTCACGATCCCCTCCCTGAAGGATTTCACCGATAATGATGCGGATGAGATGCTGCTCTGTCCTGTGAGGGCGCTACGGCACTATCTGAAGAGAACTCGGCACCTCAGGCCTGAGTGTCGACGCCTCTTCGTTAGCACCGGGTTTACCAAGAGAGAAGTTTCCAAGAACACACTTTCTTTCTGGCTGTGTGAGGTGATCAGGAGGGCGTACGAGACAGCTGGTAATGACGACACCCGTACCCTTCGTCCGAGAGCCCACGAAGTCAGAGGTATTGGTCCAACCCTTGCATTCCGCAAGAACTTCTCCCTGGCGCAGGTTCTGAAGGCAGGGGTTTGGGCCAATCAGACCACCTTCACTTCATTCTACCTTCGGGATATCACCCACAGGTCCTTGGACACTTTTTCCTTGGGACCCGTGGTGGCTGCTCAACAAGTTGTGTAGTCTACCCAGCACCCGAGCGGACAGAACAGCATCGCATCCTTGTGTGACTTCATGAATGGACGAGTGAAAGAGAGTGTGACTGGCTTCTCTTTCTCCTTCGTTCTCCTCTACCTGTGGGCAGAGGGCCGCGGTTGTCATTACGCTGAACAGGAGGCTGATGCAGGTAAGCTACACAACCGAGCTCCATTCTATCCCTTTCAGTAGGGATAAGAGTGTTTATCGACAAAGGGGGGGAGTGGAAGCCAACAAGAGACAAACCCACGACTTCATTTTGGCTCTTGAAGTAGGAACTAGTTCATGCGTTTTGCTATTTATAAGAGGTACGCTTGCCTCCCTCTTATAAATCTGGTCCAGAAGTCTGACCACTGATCCTGCGGTGCACACCCCGATCAGCTGGGCAGAGCTAGGATCCCTCCCTCTGCTCTTACGACCAGGGAGGGAATCCAAGGTAGGATGAACACCAGTCTGTTCATAAGACTCAGATTCCACCCACCAAGAAGTGAGTCTTCCTATTGTTGAAGGACCGAGGGTTTGTATACATATCGGAACAAATAACAATTGGTCGGAAATTGTATTTTTCCTAACTATACAAACCTGAGGTCCATCACATATAGTCCCACCTCATGCCACCCCTCACTGCATTTCCTGGGCCTAAAGCAATGTGACTCCTCTCCTCGCAGTCATGCTGACCACCAACTGCCGGACAAGTAGTTTAACTACCAAACCCCCCCTTGTTCGAAGCTTACGACTGGTTCAGCTGCCGCTAAGTACCTTCCTATTGTTGAAGGACCTCAGGTTTGTATAGTTATGACAAATACAATTTCCGACAAATTGTTATATTTATTCACATCATTAGGAATAGTTGAGTGTACATAATTTTTTTTACCGCAGTCATAAGTGTGAATGGTCATAGATCACAGGTTGTGATCTATGCAAGACCTGGTAAAGGTTTTAAAGTCTTCCTTGAGGTTTTGTGTGCCACTCCATACCTTTACTTCATTGCTGTCATACTTTTACTATTACAGTACGTATAGGAATTAGTTAAAGTGTGTATGGTGAAAAGGGTGCATTCATATGCACTCCTTGATGGTGCCTATTTCTTTGGATACCAGCCAAAAGGATTAAATGGAAATATATAACCTTTTTGAAACTATTAATTTTTCTATACACATCCCTCACTTTCAGTTCAGCCTTTTGCACATATGTACAAAGTCTAGACATTCCAAAATCAATTGATAAAAAGAACACATTACCTTTATCCCAGTGTATGAGAATTCAGGTCCTGAAAACTATACGCACCTGGTAAATCACTCTTACTTGTGGATGTCTGGAGGCTGATATAGAGAAGAGGGCTAATAGTCACAGACTGCACATATCAATGGGTCATAAGGGTTTGCCAGTTTTGTGCTTTTAGGTAATCCAAACTTGTATGTTATTGATGGATTAAGTCTTGAATTAGGTAATATCTGAATGATGCTTTAAAATAGTAATAATTTTTTTTTTTTTTAAGAATACTTGTCACTGAAGAGGGATGGAAATTAATATATCACAGCTAGTTGTATCATCCAGTAACCGCAACTTCCTTTTTATAAACATCACTCTTAAGGGTATCAAATTGGTTGGTTTTATATTGCAGATTTGTTGGTTTTGTATGATTTCATTATAGCCAAATAAGCTTTTGTAGTTTACTCAGTCTGGATGGTATATGAAAAAGAAATTATCTTAACTTATAGATTATCATGATCTTGTAAACCCAGTAGTGTAAACAAAATTGATAACTATTGTCATACACACAGTCAAAAATAATAGAGAGAATTTGGTTTCTTTGAGTAGTTATAAGCTCTTTTCTGTGCAAAACCAGTGAAGAAAGAGTAATAACAACTTTATGCAGGCAGGCAAAGGGCAATACATATTAAAAAGAATGGGGTTTTAATAGAACAAGTAAACATTCTATGTTGAAAATAAAAAATACATTATACATACATTGTAGTGAATATAAAGCATACATACACATGTAAATCTATTACACAGTAGCAACCTATATGTCTAATATATTTAGATTCATAGATAATTCACTGATACAAAATCCAGGGGGTTATAGAGTGCATATCCCTGATTTTGTATGTGTGTATGAAATTTACCGTACTGTACAGTGGTACCTCGACATACGAAAGGCTCAACTTACAAAGAACTCGAGATACGTAAGCAAATATGAAGATTTTTTTTTGCTCTACATAGGAAAATTGTTGAAGATACGAAAGGTTGTTGCTGTAAAGTCCCGAGATTCGCCCAGACCACCGATGATAATTTTAAAACTCGCGCGCCGCCAACTTAGTAGACTCGCCACCATCCTCCCACTCTCCAATTGGCTCCTGATGCTAGTCACCGCCACAAGATCCTGCTCTCCTATTGGTCAGCTTCTCTCCCATGATCCTATCATGCATCGTACGTAGCGGCATGCTTTTTGGCCACTTGGCGGCATCATCGGTATTGTAAGCACACGGAATTCATTCGTTCTATACGATTTCGTTTATTAACGTAAATTCGTTAGTGATTTCGTTGTAGTACTACTTTATCATGTTGTGTGAGAACTTTACTTATACGTATACGTAGTACATAACTTAATTACGTACAGTATATATGTAGTCATGGGTCCCAAGAAAGTTGAAGTAGGAAAGAAGAGGATGCTTTCTTGGGAGACAAAAATGGAGATAATAAAAAAGTATGAAGCTGGCATGTGATTGAGTGTGATCGCTAAGGAATAAGGCCGAAATCCGTTGACAATAGGCACCATCCTTAAGCAGAAGGATGCATCAAAGCAGCTACACCTTCCAAGGGCTTGACTATTTTGTCTAGCAAGAGGAGGCATGTGCACGATGAGATGGAGAGTGTGCTTCTTGTCTGGATAAAAGACAAAGAAATCGCTGGCGATACGATAATCAAGATGGCAATCTGCCACAAGGCCAGCACTATTTTCGTCGATTTGATTGCCCAGGCCGAAGACGACGGAGGAGAAGGGACATTGATGCCAACCCCAGAGTTCAAGGCTTCTCATGGGTGGTTCGAAAAATTCCGTAAACGGACTGGCATCCATTCGGTGGTGCGGCATGGGGAGGTGGCCAGCTCGGACACGGAAGCGGGCAAAGCCTATATTAAGACATTCAACGAGATGACAATCAAGGAAGGCTACAGTTCTCAGCAAGATCTTCAACTGTGATGAGACTGGCCTTTTTTGGAAAAAAAATGCCTCATCAGACGTAAATTACGCAGGAAGAGAAGCTACCCGGGCATAAGCCTATGAAAGACAGGCTTACGCTCGCACTTTGTTCAAACGCCATGGGGATTGCAAGGTGAAGCCCCTACTTGTCTACCATTCGGAGACTCCTCGAGCCTTCAAGGCCCACAAAGTGCTAAAGGAGAAGCTTCTGGTGATGTGGAGGGCTAATGCGAAAGCCTGGGTAACGAGACTTTTGTTCACGGAGTGGGTAAATCTGTGTTTCAGCCCGACAGTGAAGAAATTCTTGGAAGAGAAGCCTCTCCCTCTGAAATGTCTGCTGTTGTAGGACAATGCCCCTGCTCACCCTCCTGGCCTCAAGGAAGATATCCTAGCGGAGTATTCGTTTATCAAGGCTCTTTATCTTCCGCCTAACACCACCCCTCTCCTCCAGCCCATGGACCAGCAAGTGATATCGAACTTTAAGAAGCTGCTTTATATGAAACATCTTTTCAAGAGATGTTTTGACATCACCGATACCACAAAACCTCACCTTGCGTGACCTACCTTGCATGAATTTTGGAAAGAGCATTTTGATGTTGTGAAATGCATCCGACTCATCGATCAAACTTGGCGGGAGGTTTCGAGGCGAACCTTGAATTCTTTGTGGAGGAAACTGGCCTGATGCCGTATCCACCCGAGACTTCGAGGGATTCGACGTGGGCGAAGCTGGTGCTGCAGATTCAGGAACAGTTGACGATCCTGAAACTGTTTTGCAACCAGACCTTGACGAGATCGTTGCACTCTGCAAGTCCATGAGGCTGGTCATCGACGAGGACGACATCAATGACCTTCTCGAAGAGCACCAAGAGGAGCTTATGACAGATGACCTGAAGGAGTTGGAGGCCATGCAACATAACGTCGTTCAAGAAGAGTTCTCTAGCAGCAGCGAGGAGGAGGAGGACGACCCTATGACAACGGCAGAAATTAAGGATGCTCTAGCTGCTTTTCATAAGGTCCAATCATTTGTAGAAAAGAGACACCCCAAAAAGGCTTACTCAGGTCGTATGCTTGTGCAGTTCGATGACATTTGCTTAGTCGTTTCAGGAGTATTTTGAATAGCAGGCAGAAGCAATCTTCCTTGGATGGTTATTTTTTAAAGAGGCCTTTAATACTAGCAGGAGTAAGTAAAAAGGAAGGTCCAATTGATACTACGAAAAAACAAAGTTGAAAGTGGTGAAGAAATTGAAATTTTGTAAAAATAAAAAAAACGTAAAAGTATAAAAAAGTAAGAAAAAAGAAAAGGTAAAAATTAAAATAAGAAAAAAATTTAATTTTAACTTTTTTGTAAAGTTAAGTGTTACTGTTTTGTTATTGTGTTTCGTAAAGTTTAGTTTATGTTTCCTGACATTTTTTAATGTGTTTCTTAAAGTTAAGTGTACGTACTATAAGAAGTTTTCTGCCGTTTGTCCTCCTCTGTCACCATTTTTGGAGAGAGCCTCACTCGAAAGGTAAGGTTCCACATTTTACTACATACGTACGTATGTACATACAGTATTTCTTGTATACCATGTACACTAATACACTTTATTTACAGGTACGTACATATTAGTACTAGTACGTATTAAGTTAGGTATTGAATGGTCCAAATTGTTGTAGTATTTCATTGTTTATTGGTCAATTTAGCTTTATTATAAAATTTACTGGGGTGTTTTTGTAGGGCTTGGAACGGATTAGTCATTTTACATGTAAAATGCGGTTCAAGATACGAAAAGCTCACGATACGAATGCCACCTCGGAACGGATTAATTTCGTATCTCGAGGTACCACTGTACTTGTATTCTATTGGTGTATGGAAATTGTTTCTTCATTATTGTAAGCTTAAATTATCAGCAAATTGTTTTAATTTGAATTCTTTGGTGATTTCAAATTTGTTAATAGTCAGGATCAGTTTTGTATCTTGTGGAAAAATGAGTTTGTTGTTGAAGTCAGAGTGACATGATTTACTATAGATGTTCCTTTTGGATGGAATCCCAATTTTTTTTTTATATTTCAAATTTTAAAGTTTAAAAGTAGCATTCATTTTGTTTTTTCAGGCAAGAGTTTGGCTTGACCTGTGAGAATATAGTTTTGTTTATAAACTTTTTTCATAGTTCTTTGGCTAGCATTCTAGTTTATTAATGATACCTATTTTCAGCATGGATTGCTACATATTGATGAAGGTCCACTTTTTCCATCTGTTGAATGTCTAGTGGATCACCACGTCCGTTTCACAGATGGTCTACCTTGTCGATTGGTAAAGCCTGTGTCACCTCCACCTGGCACTGTTAATGAGGTGCTTTCCAGTAATACACTAAGTATTAGCCAATTTCAGTTTGAAAGATTACTTCAAGGTGGTGCTACTCGCATTAATGAAGACTTTGAAAGTTCTCCCACTAGTTCCTTTGAGAGCAGAAGAGTGCAAAATCCAAATATTGTTGTGACTCAGTCAACACCCCGCCCAGCATCGGATTTAATTGATCTTCATGGACAAGGTGTCATATTCCAAAAAACTTCACATAGCAGTAGTAGTCCACTTCATTCTCAGACTCCTTCTCGAGACAGCCTAAGATTAGATTTAAAGTCTCTCTCAATTGATAATCCAATACAAAATAGTGGAAGTAGTCCAACAATGGATGGTAACAGAACTGATGAGATATTAGGGGAAATAGATGTCAATCATTTAAGTGCAGGCCAAGTTCTAGGAAATGGCGAGTTTGGCTCTGTTATGAAGGGTATATGGTTAAGCCCCTCAGGTGATCAAATTGAAGTGGCTATTAAGACACTTCACATAGATGATAATGTTCATAAGGAGAGTTTTCTAAAGGAAGCTGAGGTTATGATGAACCTGAACCATCTATATATTGTCAAGTTGGTGGGTGTATGCCATGGTCCACCATTAGCAATGGTACAAGAACTAATGGCTATGGGAGCTCTCTTGGACTTCCTTTTGGAGCATCCTGATCAAATATCTGTTGATTTCCACTTGAAGCTTTGGGCAGCACAAATAGCTGATGGAATGGCATACTTGGAGCAAAAGCATTTTGTTCATCGTGACCTTGCAGCTCGCAACATTCTTTTATCATCAATGACTTTAGTCAAGATCAGCGACTTTGGACTCTCTCGGGCATTAGGGGGTAACAAAGATTACTACACATCCAGCAAAGGAGGAAAATGGCCTCTGAAATGGTAATGTATATCAGATTTGTTTTGTTTATGTCTTATATCATTAATGTTAAGGGGTGCGCCGACTGCCGAATTTCGAGGAATTATCAAATTTTAGTTATTAACAGTTTTCAACTCTTTTATCTCACAAATTTTGTCATTAATTCTACCAATATCCAGCTTGACGCTTGTATATCTTAATGTTAAGACCTCAGGTTTGTTAGTTATGAAAAATACAAATTGGTTAAAAATTTGTCATTTTTAAGATTGGTTTGTTGACAATATTGTTCATTGCTTGTATGACACTGTGAACCACAAATTGTAAAAATTACTTACAAAAATGTCTGTATGAATAATTCAGGATAGAATCAAGTAAGTTATTCAATGTTTGGACTGTTTTGTGTGTAAATAAACATATCTAAAAACGTGTTGCTAAAAAAGAATGATTAGATTGGTTCATGGACAGTTTTGTTCATTGCTTTTACGGCACTGTGAATGACATTGTAAAAAAACTTAGTCTATGAAGGATCCTAAATTGGATCAAGTGTGAGGTATACACCATTTTGGATTTTTTTTTTTTACATGTAAATAAACATATAAAGAAATGTTTAGATTGGTTCATGGACAACTATTCATCACTTTTACAGCACTGTGGATTACAAATTGTAAAAAAAGCATGAAACACGAATGTGACAAAAATTTATTAAAAAATAATTGTTCCCCATTAAAATATCCCATTGTTTCTCCAGGACATGTCAGAGAAAGGGGTTATAATATTATAGGGATAACTTGATCAAGATTTCCTGACTGTTTGAAGAGGACGTCCAAAACAATTTTTTTTCTTTTGATGTTTCCAGAAAACTTTTTTTTTTTTTTTTTTTTTTTTTTTTTTTTTTTTTTTTTTTTTTTTTTTTTTTTTTTTTTTTTTTTTTTTTTTTTTTTTTTTTTTTTTTTCATTTTTTTTTTCCAAAACTAAATGCTTAGATCTCCAAGAAGACTGAAAGACTTTTGTTTATTCAGTATTATTTCTAGAATAAGTGGTTAAAATTAAAGCAAGTCCCTTCAATCCCCAGGTAGCAACAAGCACTTAGTTTATAATAGGACTTTACGGCGTCGGCGCTCCCCTTAAATGTCAATTTTAGGTAATATATAAATCAAGAGAGAGCACAGTTCTGTTCATTTGATTATATTGTAAATTTCAGGGCATATTTCTTTTATGAAGAAAGTTTTAGTGCAAAAATCAGCTATCCAATTGTCAGTTTCATACGTAGCTAATACAAAATAAGGACTAATTTTTTTTCTTTTGCTGTTTTCTCAAAATTTTTTTCAAAATTAAATGCTTCTTTCTTGGAGAAGACTGAACCAAATTCAGTCTTCTTCAAATCCTGTTGTTTAAACTTCTGGTTTGTCAGCTATGAAAAATACAAATTGATTAAAAATTTGTCATTTCACATACGTGACTTACCAAACAATTACATTAGCTGTATGCTTTCTTACCTGGCAGTAAAAAATTCAAATTATCTGGCGGCGGTGGCGGCTGTGCCATCGTTTGTTTGGTTTAGGTGAATGGTAGTAGGTTTCCCACCCACTTTTCCGTGGGAATACCCGGTACTGCTGAGCTAACTATCTTCAATTCGTTTGCTGCTGGCCACGGGGCAACACCGGTGGTTTGTTGTTGCAGTCGACTTTCATTGCCATTTTGGATTTTATCTATTTGGTGATGTACAATTTCTTGGTTGATTTTTTTGCTTCATCAGTTAGCTGCCTCGTTATTAGCAAGTTATTGCAAAGATGTCTGATGCTAGTTCATCGTCAGTTAGGTTTTGCAGCAGTGCACAGTGAGCCAGCAAGTGGACAAAATTAAATTTTTGACTTTTCCAAATTATCATGAGGATCATAAAAATCAAAAATACATACATTAGTGACAAAGGAATGCAATAGTATAGATTGCAAGTAGTTGTTAGTATCAGTGTTTTACAGGCTTAAACATGACTAAACAAGTTGTTCTTGGCTGCACACTGTTTTTCCATACAAAAAAATTTTATTGTTTCTTTAGCCACGGTTTACGAAAGGTGTGTTGTGGAGTAAACTCATATTTCAAAATTACTTTTTTGTGCATTATTGAATGTATTAAAGGTCTTGATCCTTATATTTATGATCTAAATGTTGGGTGCAACAGTGTTTGATATAAGTCCCTCAAAATTTGTTGAAAATTTTAGGCATATAAAAGTTTATGATAGAGCAAAAAAATTGCAAAGCTTTGCAAAGATTCCCAATGGTGTTAAATGGTAGATAATTAAGTCCCCAAACAATAGGACGAAAAACTTTTGCCACTAACTGCCACTTTTTTTACAGTGAATATAATTGTCTGGACAACTATGAAAAAAATATCAAAAGATGAAGATATCAGGTTTAAGAGTAATAATGAGCCATTATATCTTTTTATTTCAGATATAGAACAATAACAAGGTGCATGAAAATGGATGTTACTAACCAATATCTGTTTAATGAAGCTAGTGAAGCGATAAAGAATGGACATATGCATAGTTTTCATGATGGTAAACTACATAATTTTCTGCTTGGAATGATTGAAAATATTATACGTGATGACACTATAGCAACAAATATTGTGATTAACTTTCTGGCTTGATGCTAAAGTGTATCAAAACCCAGAAAATGAAACTCCTAAGAAATCTCGGGGACGACCTAGAACAGAGAGTTTTCAGGGCCTCATACCGAGAAAACAAAACTAAGGAAAAACTGGCAGAGCTTGTTAACATATCTCCTCATAGGCTCACATATGCTACATCAAAAGTTCTAAGAAAGAAGGGACAATCAAGAATGGCTAAATTTTTAGCCCAAATTTCTACTGAAAACCAACCAATGCTACTTCATCAGAAAATAAATCACGAGTGTTTTCTTTTTCTGCAAATGAAGCTCTTGGCATTGATCTTAGACTGTGGCCTTTCAAAAAGAAAGCTATCAAAATTTGAGGAATAAAACACTTGAGAAAAAATCAAAAGTTTTTCCTTCTTACAACGATGTTCATTCTGCCAAAGAAGAGTGCTTACCTTCTCCTGAAAATTGGTTAGTAATTGATTATTCTTCAGAAGTGACCTTACAAGATTTATTAGACCACACAACAAGGAGAATATTTGAAGTAGTGTCTTTGAATGAAACAGATTTAGAAATAAAGCAGTTCAAGTTAATTTGTAAAGTTGGATTTGATGGCACAACTGGTCAAAGTGTTTACAAGCAGATTCGAAGTGATAACCAAGAACAAGATGTAATTTTCGAGTCCTGTTTATTTGTAACTTGTATGGTACCTTTACAGCTGAGTGGGAAAGACGAAGCTAATGGGAAAATTATCTTATGGAAAATAATAAGCCCTCATCACCATTTTTTTTTGCAGCCTATAAGGTTCAAATTCATGAAGGAAACTTCACAGGTTTTAGTGGAAGAAGAGCAATACTTAAAAATGCTATCCATATACTTAGACCCAACTCAAGTTTAAAACAATGTTAGCTCATCATGATGTGAGCATTACAATGATAGATGGAAAAGTGGCATCCTCTTTATCCTTTGTCACCAACTCAATGCAATGCTGTTCTTTGTGTGGGGCATCACCAGCTAATGAATGACATAGAGAAAGTTTCAAAGAGACCCCTGTCAAATGATGGCATCATGTATGGACTATCAACATTACATGCCTGGATAAGATCTATGGAATGTTGCTTACACTTGTCATACAAGTTGCCTATAAAGAAATGGCAGGCAAGAACAAAAGAAGAAAAAGCAAAGGTTCAGCAACAAAAATCGAAAATACAAAAAGCTTTTCGTGATAGGACAGGATTAGCGATTGATATGCCAAAACAGTCAGGTTTTGGGACGTCGAATGATGGAAATACGGCTAGAAGATTTTTCAGCTTGCTGAAACATCAAGTGAAATTCTTGGAATTAAGATAGAATTGCTGAAGATTTTGCACATCATCTTGTGTACTTTAGCATCTGGGTTTGATATAAATGTTACAGCATTCAAATCCTTCTGCATCAATACCGCTAAAATTTACGTGGAAGAGTACAACTGGTATTATATGCCTCAGAGTTTGCATAGAATTCTTATTCATGGAGGTTCAGTGATTGAACAGTTTAATCTGCCAATTGGACTTTACTCCGAAGAGGCCCAAGAAGCCAAAAACAAAGACTTTAAGAAGTTCAGAGAGTCATTTTGCCGGAAAATATCCAGAAAAAAAACTATTGAGGACTTAATGCGACGGTTATTGTGCTCATCCGATCCCCTAATAACATCAATGAGAAATCAGACAAAAAACACATCTAAGAAAGATCTGCCAGATGAAGCTCGACTGCTCCTCATTACAGATTCTGAAATATCAAGTGAAGAACCATAAACATAATGAGACATGTACCTTAACTGAAGATCATGTACGCGCTTCTCTTACATAGGCTAAATGGCTTTTCCATTTAGCATTTATTCTTGCATTCCTTATCATCTTCAAATCATTTATTTTACTTGCTTTTACCTTATTTCAATGATTTAATCTCTTGAAAGGAAGCTTTTTTGTCGTATTTTTGTTCTTAATTGGCCATTGTACAAAATGTATTACAATTAAGATATTATTGCTTTAGTTTCCATGATTTCACTTATTTCCCAAGAAAATAAAAATTACAGAATTTATGTGCTCAAAATCACCGATTTGTACTGATTTTATTTTTTTTTTTCCTTTTATAATGGTTTAGAATAATGTTAATCCAAAATAAAGCTAGTTTTTGCACTGAAAGTATTTTTGTCCCTTCAAGTCCCATTCTGGCCCACTGTGCAGTGGCTGCAAAACTAGATTAGCTAAACTATGTTACGATCCACACTCCAAATGTGTTAAATGTAGGGGTCAGTGCTGTAGCAAGGAATTAACTTGTGATGAGTGCCGTAGTTTAGATGAACAAGGTTGGAAGACTTTTGAAGCTCATTTGGATAAAATGGACAAAGATAGGAAAAGGAAAGCAGCTCTTAGAGCGGGTAGTAAAGCTAGAGTAGAGACAACTCCTGTGCCTTTAGAGGCAAACAAACCGTCACTATCTTCTCCACTTTTATCTAATATTTCACCTATTGATAGTCCTCCAACTTCAGTACCAATTACTCCAGTCCAGGTATCCCATGTTTCCGATTCCAGCACCATTTCCATGTTAGTCCAAAATGGACAAGAAATTTGAGTTCTTGGTAAAATCCGTTATGGATTTAGGGATGTCGTTTCGTGCTTTTGTAGAAAAGTCAAGTGAAAAGGCCAGCGTTGGGCCTAGTGTCAGTGTCATCCCCCCATTTCTCCGAGACGAAGGTCACTATCCTGCTCCACAGCTCCCGGGAGAAGACATACCTGAGGTCAAAGGGAGACTTGGGGGGGTTTGCCCATGGTCAGTCGCCGACTCGCGAGTGCCTAAGAAACGCCACTGGAAAGGCGTAGATATCAGTGACGTGCAGTTGTCGTCTGACTCGGAAGTGCAGTTGCCTGTGTCGAGGTGAAAAGTGTGGAGTGATTTAGTGTCGCGTCCATTGAAAAGACATGCATACTGTGCGAGAGGGATGTCGCCACCTATTAAGAAATCCAAGGAACACTGGAGTCCACAACCTTCCTGCAGTTTTGCTCCGGACCAGATTTTCCGGGAAGATCGTCAGTCCTCTTCGGATGGCGTAACTTCGGACAAATTTAGACACTCACCTGCGGTACAGTGCACCACTTGCCTCATGTGTCGATAGGAGTTTCGACTAGTTCGCCTCATACGTCTTGTGTTGTTTTGACTCCCAGTCGATCGTTTTCGAAGAAGAGCCGTACGACAGCCACGACTTCGACTTCAATCAAGGATGATTCGAAGACCAAACCTTTGTTAGAGGATTCTGCTTTGGGCCCCTTTAAACATCACCTTAAGGAATTAATGGTCTTTTTGAAGAAGACAACGAACCAGACGGAAGAAGAAGACAGGGTGTCATCTGTCCTGTCGGAAGAGGAAACTCAAGACCAGGATTCGAAACCCTCTTCATCTTATTCTAGTCTGTTAAGGTTCCTTTTACAGACATATCTGGATTTTTTTTGAGCCAGTTTCACCTTCCCCTCTGTCGATGTTCGTGAAGGATAGGAGATCAGCGCCTTCATGTTTACCGAAACCAGTTCTTTCTCAGTCCTCAAAGAAAGCACTGAAGGAAGTAGAGTAGCTTGCTAAGAAGAGGGAGTCAGGCAAGGCTTTGTTCATCTACCCTCCATCAAAGCTGCAGAATAAAATCTATAGGTTTTATACAACAGAAAAAGTTCCTTCCCTGGGAGTATCTGCCTCCTCCCAAGGAGACTTCTCTGGCCTTGTGGACTCGCACAGAAGAGCAGCGTTCTCGGCTGCGAAAGTGTTGTTCTCTTCACCCAAGTTGGATCACCTGGTGAAGAACTTGCACAAAGTGATCAAAGTCTTCAGTTTTTTGGATTGGACAATTGCAGTGTTAGCCAGAAAAATTGAAGATTGCCAGTCTCTGGATGAAGAATTTTCTGCGGATTGGCTCAATGTTTTGTCCTGTGCGGACAGGGCAGTGAGAGACTGTTCAGGGGAATTGGCTGCTTTATTCACTATGGGAGTACTCAAGAAGAGAGAAAGGTGGTGCTCCTTCACATCCCGAGGAGTAACCATGAACCAAAAATCAGCTTTGTTGTTCTCCCCCTTGAGTAAGTCTCGCCTGTTCCCAAGAAACTATCCAACATGTACTGTTGGACCTCGAGAAAAAGTCCACCAATGATCTTCTTTCTCAGTCAGCGAGAAGACCTAAGGAACCTCCAGCGACGGGAGCTAAAGCTTCCCCTCTACAAAAGCACCCCTTTTGAGGAGGTAAGTCGAGGTGGCAGCAGAGACCAAGGGCTAACCTACGAACTACCTCCAAGTCTACCAAGAAACCTCCCTTAAATACAGAGAAATGAATGAAAGATCCTTCACACGCCCGTGGGGGCGAGACTCCACGACTACTGGGAGGAATGGAGTCGAAGAGGAGTGGAACAGTGGGTAATACAGGTGCTTCGAGAGGGATATGTGATCCCATTTACGCAGGATCCACCACTGTCCAATACACCTGTCTGTTTGACAGCATACTCGACAGGATCAACAAGAGCTTTGGCTTTAGCCAAAGAAGTAGAAGAACTCATCAGCAAAGAGGCCATAGAGGAGGTAACAGACAAGAACTCCCCAGGATTTTACAACAGGCTCTTCAGTCCCCAAGGCATCAGGGGAATGGAGACCTGTTTTGAACGTAAGTGCTCTGAACCTCTTCGTCTGGAAGACGAAATTCCGAATGGAAACCAGTCGATCGGTAATGTTGGCCATCCAACCGGGCAACTGGATGGTGTCTCTCGACATGAAGGATGCGCACTTCCATGTCCCCATCCATCAGAGCTCCAGGAAGTTCCTGAGATTTGTCTTTAAGAAGAGAGTCTTCCAGTTCAGAGCCCTCTGCTTCGGACTATCAACCGCTCAAGTATTTACTCGGATTCTCGCTCCCCTAGGAAAGTGGCTGCATTTGATGGGGATCAACACAGCTTTTTACTTTGACGACTGGCTCTTGAGAGCCAGATCCAGTCATCAGTGTGTGAAGGACTTAGAGAAGACACTTACTTTGACACAGCAATTGGGTATTCCAATAAACACGGAGAAGTCCCAATTGGTTCCAACTCAGAGGATTCTCTATTTAGGGATGATACTAGACTCTCTCGCTTATCGGGCTTTTCTCTCCCCGAAGAGGATAGAGTCCTGGCTGTCGACAGTGACAGTCCATCAATTTCTTATTTGCCCGTCCTGCTCAGCTCTTGCGGGACCCTAGCTTCAGTGGAAAGTTTTGTCAGGTTAGGACGCCTACACATTTGGCCGCTTCAGTTCTGCCTGAAAGCAAATTGGTCTCGGAAGATGCAACCGAACTCGCTAGTCTTCCCTCTGATGGAAGAGATAAAGGTGGATCTTCGTTGGTGGCATTCGAGGGAAAGATTACAAGAAGGATTTTCCCTAGTTGTGTCGAACCCCGACCTGCAGTTCTTCTCAGACGCCTCGGACAGCGGATGGGGAGCCCTTCTAGGAGACGAGATTATCAGGTCTGTGGACAGAACGACAAAAGACCTTGCGCATCAATGTGTGAGAATTGAAGGCCATCCTCTTAGGACTACAAGTGTTTGACTCTTTAGTCACCGGAAAGAACATAGCGATCTACTCGGACAACACCACAGCATTGTCATACATATGGAAGCAGGGAGGGACCCACTCATTCTCTCTCAACAAGATAGCCTAAGATCTCCTCACCTGGACGAACGAGAAGAGGATCACCCTTTTTCCAAGATTTGTCCAAGGAAAAATGAACGTTATTGCAGATGAACCGAGTCGTGCAAATCAGGTTTTACCAACAGAATGGACTCTGAACGAGTGTGTGTGTCAGGACCTCTGGAAGCTTTGGGGAAGACCATCAATGGACCTGTTCGTCACATCAAGGAACAATCGCCTCCCCATTTTCTGTTCGCCGATTCCAGAACCACTAGCGTGGAGAACAGATGCAATGCTGCTAGATTGGACAGGACTGGACCTTTATGCTTTTCCTCCCTTCGGGATGATAAGAGAGGTATTAAACAAGCTTCAATCACACCAGAATGTGACAATGACCCTAGTAGCCCCATTCTGGCCCAGGAAAGTGGTTCCGGACCTTCTCAGTCTGCTAGTGGATTTTCCCAGACTACTTCCACAAAATCCATCGCTTCTCAGACAACCCCATTTCAACCGAAATCACCAAGGATTGTCCTGACAGGATTCAGACTGTCAGGAACCTTGTCAGAGCAAAAGGTTTTTTGCGAAGGGCATCAGAAGCTATTGCTAGCTGCAGAAGAAGCTGTTCTGCCAAGCTCTACCAGTCCAAGTGGCGAGTCTAGGTCATGGTGCAGA
Source organism: Macrobrachium nipponense (assembly GCF_015104395.2). NCBI lineage: Eukaryota > Metazoa > Arthropoda > Malacostraca > Decapoda > Palaemonidae > Macrobrachium > Macrobrachium nipponense. The sequence goes on from NC_061106.1 coordinate 28,781,743, forward strand.
CTACATAGCATCTCTTCTTCTGTAACATCTATAACAGAAATTGCAGAATTTTTGTTATTTCGGAGGGACTCCAAGAAGTTGGCCACTTTGACTATTAAAGGATATAGGGCCATGCTTACATCAGTATTTAAGCATAGAGACCTCGACATCTCGTCAAATCAGGACATCAGCGACCTGATCAGATCCTTTAGTTCCTCCAAAATTTTCAAGCCCGAAGAAGTGGAATGGAATTTGGATGTAGTTTTAAGGTGGCTCAGCGGTCCCCAATTCGAACTGTTGACTTCTGCAACCTTAAGAGATGTAACTAGGAAGGCTCTATTCCTAGTTGCCTTAGCCACAGCGGGAAGAGTAAGCGAGTTGCAGGCGATGAGTAAGGAAGTGGGTTTCGCCCAGGCAGTGCAGTTTGTTCATATGTAACAGACTTCCTTGCTAAGAACGAGGATCCTTCAAACCCTTGGCCCTGTTCTTTCAGGATAAAGAACTTAACAGACTTAGTCGGGTCGGAAGACGAGGTACGTACATTGTGTCCGGTCAGAGCCATCAGACACTATCTGACTAGGACAGAAACTGTGAGAGGAGAGTCAAACCGACCCTGGTGTTTGGTGAAAGACCGTATTTGTGGGGGATGCATACCAGACACCCCCCCCCGTGAATAGTTAGAATGTTTGGAACCCCTATAAAAATGCTAAAAACAGCCTTTTTGTTAGCTAAAACTCAAGAAAAACCCACTAAAATTTTTCATACTTGGTTTTTTTAATAGTTTTATAACAAAAAGTGCATTTTATGATGAAATTGATAAAAAAAACCCAGGAATTTGTGGATATTTCTCATAGAAAAATACCGCTAATGTGCAAATTTTCCGTGAATAATGCAGGGAAACATTCCCGAGAGAAATCCGCAAATGTGTGAGTCCGCGAATCAGGAGAACGTGAATACGGGGGGTCCACTATATATAATGTGAGCACATGATTATCGTTTTTTGTTCATAAAGTTGTCCATATACCCACCTTCCGGGTAATGTGGATTCAGCTAATGTAATTGTTTGGTAAGTCACTTATGTGAAAATGATATTTTAATGATAAAATAAGGTTTCACATATACTTACCAAACAATTACATTAGCTATACGCTTTCTTACCTGGCAGCCGAAAATTCAAATTTCCTGGTGCCGGTGGCGGCGCTGCCATCGTTTTTGTAGGTGATACAGGTCCCGCCCATTTTCAGGAATACCCAGTAGTGCTGAGCTAACTATCTTCAATTCGATGAGCCGCAACATCCATCTGTGGGGAGGAGGGAGGGCTCTGATTATGTAATTGTTTGGTAAGTATATGTGAAACCTTATTTTATCATTAAAATATCCTTTTTTTTGGTGCGCTTTTGGAAAGTAAGATGGCTATGATAAAAGGCTATGAAAAGGTGAAAGAGTGGTTTCCATAGCTCATACTCTTGGCTTGAATCTGACAATGTTATCAACAGTCATCCTCAATAAGTCCTGAATTTTAGCCTGCATCATATTTGCTCCAGGGATAAGAAATGACATCATCAATGAGAAAAGAGACAAGATCTTTGAAGAAATAGGGCATCTCTTTCTTTTTGGATTAATGGCAGCTTTGTTACTGTATCCCCATAAGCCGGCTTTTGATTCAGGAGAAAGCTTTGTTCTTGTGTAAAGACCCCAAGAAATTTCCTAATGAGAAAGATGGAATAAGAGAATCACAGTGTTTGGGTGCAAGGTGGAAGTGTGTTGGCTAATGAGTTGGGAGCATCTAAATTTCCTTCAATGTTGGTGAAGATTACTGGGGAGCAGCAGTTTCTTATAGAACAGATATTCAGTGTTGGTGGATGAGACCAGTGTTTACAGCGGACCCCCCCACCTACTAGCAGTTCCGGATTTGTGGATTTCTCTATGAAGCATATATAGTACACATTATTTGCAGAAAATTCGCTTATTCATGGTACACATTCCCCACCAATACCAGGGTCGACTGTACTAGAAGAAAATGCCAGATTCTTTGTTTATCTTCTCATAGAAGCTATGCAGGCTCCAAGGTTGCAAAAGACTATTTGTCTTCATGTTAGGAGGTAATTTTAAGTTGAAAGGTGTTGTTGATGTACCAAGCAGGAAATCCTTGAGTGCCGAGGAACATCCCTAAGGCTGTAATAACTACTGTAGCATTATTTCTGAGAACTGGTTCTTTCACCATTTTAGTACCAGCATGGAAGAAATATTCTAAAGACAAGGGCATTGCCTTGAGATCTTTTATATTTTAGGCAGACGCTTAATTGATTTTCATCCTGCGTCACTGTTGTTTACCTAACCTCCCAACATCATTTCTATCTTACAGCTAAGAGACCAGGCATCATTGTCATCTTCCAGTTATTGAGAAGTTGCACCTCTTAAATATCATTATAATATGATCTGGTTTTTATATTTATATGCTACTGGTTATAGGTTACAGTGGACCCTCCATATTCGCATTCTTGAGATTTGCGACCTCACCATTCACAGACTTTACTTTGACCTACATCTACCCATTATTTGCAGGAAATTCACCCATTAGCCGTATTTTAAATTTTTGGAGGGTTTTCTTGTGTTTGAAAATAGGCAGTTATAAGCGTTTTTAGAGGGGTTCCAAGTATTCGCAGATTCTATCTATACGTATTTGCGTAAGGGGGGGGGGTGTCTGGTATGCATCTCCTGCAAATGGGGGTCCACTGTATACCCCTTGTACATGACTTTCCCATTAGAATCTGGGTAAGATAGTAATTATGAAAATGATAAATAGTATCTGAACAAATACTAAAGTATTTTTAGTAAGCATTACAGACAAGACAAATTTGACTATCACACTATTCATTTGTTTCCAGGTGTGCTCCTGAGTCAATCAATTATGGCACATTTACTCATGGTAGTGATGTATGGAGTTATGGTATCACACTATGGGAAATGTATACTTTTGGTGATCAACCATATGGGGAACTGCCAGGGTTCAAAGTAAGTTGCAAAGTTCAGATGTGTTTGGTCAGTAAGTTACATTGCTTAGTGTTTGTGGAGGATCAGATGCTAAAAGTACAAAACAGGTACTTAACATTTTGAAAATTTTAGTCAGGGTACTTTAATTTATTATACAGTATTACCTCAATTATCTATATTAATACATCTAAGGCCCTTGCAGATGATAGAAGCCTGTTGGCACAGTTGTAAAAAAAGAACCCTTTGGTTGATAAATGGCAATTTCGTGATTTTTTTTTTCCCTATTCTATCACTTAACAATACTGTACATGTATGCTTACAGACAACTAAGAATATACTTTACAGTAATGTACACAAACACTGAACTACACTATGAAAATCAAAATGTAGGGAAAAGAAAAAAGCTGCTGTAGGGTATTGTATACATTACAGCACAGTATACAGTACATTATCAGGTAATATTCACTAGAAATATAAAAACCAAACTGTGCAGTATCCTGTACATAAAATGTATAAAACATTTGATATGCTATTATAAATTCTTTAAATTTAATAATTAAATTCTTCCTCTCTCACAACTGTGAAGTGTCAAAACTGCTTAAATGGACCAGACTTGAAAAATCTTTTTTATTTAAGCCCATATAGGGAATGAGGAAGACAAATACAGCAAGTGTACACATGTACATATGCACTTGCACACATACATGTATGCTTATAAGCGAATACCACAGGAAAAATATGTAGGGAGAAATTTGTAGCAGAGCGCTTTCGTCCTTTTATTTGATAAGACATTGTTGAGGGACAAATGAGACACAGTTGATAAGATAATTACAAGGTAAACAAAAAAATCAAAAATACCGGATGGTTAATTGTCAGACCTCAGTTTTGCATAATTTTCACTGTCAATGAATAATGCTATTATTTTATTTACATGTAGTCACTTTTATTTATTATTACCACTGCATTAGACTTATCTGTGTTTGTTACTTGCACTGTTTCATCTTTTTTAAGGTTTTTAATAAGCCTGGAGAAATTATACGGGTACACTAGCGGGAGAAAACTAGGCAATAGCACCATACATAATTCCTGATAAACATTTCATTCAAATATGTGTGTGGGCATGGCTAATCAAAGATGCTTTATAGCAGTACTGTTGTTATTTTATATGGCATAAGGCACTAAAGCTCAGGCTATTATCTGTCATTGCTTGATGTTTGTCGGTACTATATTTTCGGATTAGTGCAATTATATTAATCACTTTCCACTAAGGATATTAACTTATCATGAACTCTGTAATTTAATATTCATTGTAAAAATTCCAATAATTTTTCTATCACATGTAAATTGTACTTTTGGAAGCAATCTTATTAACGTAAGTCTGTTTAATACAGGCAGTCCCCTATTTACGACGGGTTTCCGTTTTTAAGATGCGTCGTAAGCCGAAAATCGTTGTAAGCCAAAAATTTGTCGAAAATCATCAAAAATCTTAAGAAAACCTTAATTAGAATGCTTTGAGTGTATTGAAATCTATGTTAACTGCATTTTTATTGTGCTTTTCATCAAAAAACATTAAAGTATTGTTTAATGTAGTATATACTCTTGTAAGGTTTGATATTTAAAGACCAATTTTATGGCCTAAAATTTTGGGACTGAACATTACATGTGGTATAGGCTAGTTTTAGAAATGTGAAAGAGTTTGGCACTAGGCTAAGCCTAAGCTTTGGATTTCCTGACAACACACAATAAATACAAATGTTGTATTACTTATTTGAGAAACTTTTATTATTGTTATGTTTCTATATTGAAAAAGTGCAAACATTAGGGACTAGGCTAAGCCTACCACATTCTTTGGATTTCATGACACGAAGTCAACAAAGAAGCATTGGTTACCACAGAAGTTGACAAACTTCTGTTTTTGCATAATAACCACGACAATAAATATATATGTTGTTTTACTTATCTGAGAATCTATTATCATTGTTATGTTTTTTTTTTAATTTACGGCTGTTCTAGGCTATAATAAGTGCAGCTTACCTTCATTTCCCAAATGTAAACAAAGCATCTACTGCTTTTATAGTTTGTCAGCTGATAACTTCTTCATTCATGATTCACAAAGAATCGTATTTTTTTATTCTATTGGTAAAAGGATGCTGTAAACTGAAAAACTTATTCATGCAATACATTTAATATAAAAAACATTTGTGAATTAAATATCATAAAATATAAAATTAATCAAAGACTATCATCGAAGCCAGCAAATATTTTCTAGAATTCTTCTTCTGTTTTAATGTCATTATATGTTTCATTATAGCTGTCGGTAACTCTGTATCTCCATCAGGTAAAGATAGAATAAAGAATAGAAATGAATGGTTATTATACTGTTTGGTAGTTTCAGTAGTTGAAGAGAGATAATGAAAATTTATGATTACTACGTAAAAGTGGTTGCGTGGCGATCGTTCGCTACTCGTAGTTAATGGTTAATTAATAATTATTTGAAATGAGTACATACTGATTATTTATACATTTTATTGGCATATTCTAAGCTTTTAGCTTCTTAGGTTTAGATGTCAGAATCATAGACTAGGCTACAGTAGCAACTGCTAACATAGGCTAGGCATATTGCTAGAATCAAAATGCAACATTTTAAAGGACATATGCTAAATTCCTAATATATGCAGTAATAATTGGGTTGAACATTACATGCAGTTGAATATTACTCAAGTATGTACAGTATTTTGCCTTTTTGGAGTCATATTTCTTCTGTCGGATCGGGGTCGGAACCCTAGAACATGTGTTGTAAGCCTGGAAATAATTTCTGATGAATATAATTGAAAGGCGTCACAAACTCGGAATGTCGTAAGCCGCAGCTGTCGTAAGCCACGGACTGCCTGTACCTATCTTCTGTTGTGCATGATTTTTTTTATTACAAGGTAATATCTCTTCATAAAATTTAATTTCTCTAATTTAGTTTATCAATAAACATATTGCAGTAGTACTGTTTACCCAAGGTTTCAACTAGTGTCATGAATGCCTAAGGATTTGTAAATTTTCATTTGTCATATCATATAAATAGCATATCCCAGAGAAACAAAGATAAAGGTGAGCAAGTGCACAACAGGTGCATACTGTAGTCTACCTGAACATTAGGCATACATGTACAGTGATGCTCAAATCTGATGTGACATGATTCTTTTTTTTGTATCATCCAGAATCTCAGTATGATCCCTTTTATGTATTGGTATAATTTGCAAAAATCTGTGATTTGAACTTTTTTTTTTTTTTTTTTTTCATTGCTTAGTTCAAAGCATGGTGTGATAAGGTTAGCAGTGCATCAATGACAGGATGCTTGACATGCTCCTCAGGATGGTCAACATAACTACCTCTGCAGCATTATAACAGACCTAATAAGCTCAACAGTCATAACAACATTTCAAAATAGGAATAGGAATCACAACAAGTTTTCTTTGAATGTTGCGGTTTTAGGCTGTGTTTAAGCTTCTGTATGTTCCAAAATGATTTATAGACCTAAAAAATATAATCCGTCTTTTGAGATGTAATCTGTACTAATGAATTTATTTGTACAGATTATCTTGAGAACAGTCAAACTTCGATCCGAGGTCTTCTTAGGCATACCTGGGTGCTTTTTCTAAGATCGAATCTTGTGGTTGCCACCTTCATTAAATCTGGCAACCCAGCGTCGAACTGAACGCCTCCTCACACCCAGTTGATCTGATTAATGCTTTGTTTTAAGGCCGGATTGCTTCAACACAAATATCTCTGTTATTATATGTTTACTCAAATCACCATCTTGGGCCATATTAAGGTCACAGGGGCCAATAAAGTGATTCCCTTTTCTCTATGTTGTAAGCAGTCTAATGGACTGACAAAATTTTTTCATAAATTATCTGTTCATTCAAAATTCAATAAGATATTAGGCTGCTTAGCATCTTGTCGAGTACTTTATATATCCATGTACATGTTGCGGTGGGTTGCAAATGCATGCAGATAGTGATGATGTGGATAAATGAGGTAATATATACCCTTTTATGTAATTTTCTTGTTTTCCCAAATCACTTATTACAGTCTGGATTTTTAGTCTTCTTACTTTTCGTTATGGAAAATCTGGTTTGGCTGTGGCAATATAGGTGTAAATTGTAATTTGAACACTACTGTTTTGAAGTAGATCAACCAGCTTCTGTTTTGAAGTAGTTTTCTTGTTATCCAGAATATTGATAATTCTAATTTTCACTTATATCATAAAATTGTACTGAGATTTTATGTAGATTTAACATATTTAACATTTTTTACAAGTCATAGGCTTGAGACTTAGACAATTGAAGATATATAGGAATGTACTGTAAAGGCTTCCATAAAGTAATAGGTTTGCATATATGAAATGAATATTGTTTATAATAGCACTGACATTCTGAAACCAGATCCTTTAAAACAGTGCAAAGTAGATTTATCAGCTAAACAGTTTTAAGTGTTTTCATTTAGGAAGCATGCGTAAGTGAATAACAAAATAATAATTGTTCCTACAAGGGTACAAACACTATCTTTCATATACATGGAATATCCTTCTACACATGCACTGAACTGGCCTTGTACTGACTAAACAAGGTTGGTACCCAGGTGGCAAAGGGGGAGAGGGGTTAACCATTCTTACCCAGGTGACACTACCCATTGTTCCTCCATCTGTGATATAGTTCAGACATGTTTCTTGTGTTCAGACTTTTTATGTGTTGACTGTTTCCTTTGCATAAATCATGTGCCCTTTTGTGATCTATCAATTCTAAGTGCTTCCTTATATTACTGGTGACTTTTTTGTGCTGGAGGGTGCTATTGTTGTCAGTGCTTTTGTACTCTTCATTAATTCTTGATGGAAAACAGACAAAACCAACTATGATTTACTGCATAGTTGAATTTGTAATAATTTTTTGCCAGAAATCTAGTAGCTTCTAATGAAGGTTTATTAGCAGCTGTGTCATTCTCTGACTTACTTGCTAATAATACTAACTTTTCAGGTGTCTGTAAAGTACTCACAATCTCTAGAGGTAGTTACTTATGGTTACAATGGTGCCAGCTTTGTTGACTGCTACATTGAAAAAGGGTTTTCTGGTTGCAGTAGTACTCCCTATTGAGCTTCCTCCAGTGGATGTGACTTAAGCACTTGGCTCCTGACTAGATTAGCAGTGTGCACGTCAAGAAAGGACAGCGAAGGGAAGGTTAGGAGAGCTGTTAGCACGCTTCTTTGTTGCCTTCAGTCATGTCATGGTCTTGCTTCTCCTCAACTCCACTCTCTTTTCCTGTGCATGCAAGCATTGAGACATAGTAGTCAAGTCCTTTTGTAAGAAGTCTTTATAGGCTTCTAATATGTGTTTGTTCATAACACGAAACAAACCTTCGGTCTTAACATTAGGATTTACTAGCGCCAAGCTGGAAACGGTAGAATTAAAATTACACTTGTGAGATCCAGGGACTAATGGCATCTATACCAGGTCACTGGGGCATGTATACCCAGAATGCCCACGGCTACCTGTGACCCATCAGTTATTTTCCTACCGCCTTTAAGATAAGACGTGTTACTGTCTATCTCATTTAAAGCCGTTTTTCAGTTTGCCCGTTCTTTATCCATTTCATTTTTTATTTTTCATTCCTTTTTCTTTCTCCAAGTGTGATCAGTGTGTGGTAAGAGTGTATACGTGGTATGATGGAGAATTTTGCCTCAACATTCTGGGATCGTATACCAGCTTCGCAAGAGGAGGACAAAGGAAATGCCCCAGGAGTCAGTGGCTTCCCTTGTTCTAGGTTCCTAACCTCGGTGTCGACGGATCCTCATCCAACGTGTAGTAGGTGTTCAGGGAAAACGTATGTACGGTTTCTAATCCGTGTTCTGTTTGTCGCGGTTGGTCGGTGGAACAGTGGAAGAAGTTCTATGGGAAAAGCCAATACAAAAGAAAGGGGGTGACGCCATCTTTGGATGACCAAACCTTACCGGCTTCTTTTGTATCGGTAATAAACCAGGCTGCTCCATATGTTTTCCTCCACCTGCTTTTGAATTGTCTCATACCCCTTCGGTTTTCCTCCTAGCGGTTCTGTATCGGAAACGTCAGGAGGGGCCTTGGGTAATTTTATGAATAATTTGCACTCTCCTTTGTTCCCAGCAAGTAGAGGGGGAGATCCGCCATCTTTGTTCCAGGCTCCTGCTACGCAAGCGCATAGGTTAGATGGTACGTGGTCAGCGCTAGGCCTACCAGCGTACCAACCTTGGATGGTCTGCTTGCGCATTATATGACGTCACGGTTCCAGCAGGGTCCGGCAGCGCTGAATGTTCCTCATCCCCCGGGCTTGCAATTTATGGGAATTAATGCCGCTGCTTCTCCATCCCACTCAGTTATTTACAGCGATGCAGAACGTGGGAGGTAATTTGGCAGCAAACGTGCGGTTACCAGCAGAAACCTCTCAGTCTCTCCCTACGAGAGCGAGTGACGTCACAGCATATCAACACTCTAGATGGCAGGCGTGATGACGTCACAGACCGATTCTCCGGCCTTTTTCGCTCCGCACCAGACGCTAATACGCCTTCTGATCTGTCAATGCAAACTGTAATGCAGAAGTTACAGGATATAGAGGAGAGAATGAATAAAAGAGACAAAAACAAAAGAAAAAGTGTGATTCGCCTTCTTCGTCTTCTTCCTCTAGTTCGGCGTCATCGCTAAGTCCGATAACGTCACGGCGAGCGCCAGTCAAGCGTTGGAGGAGGATTCGGGTAGTTCCTAGCGGATCCTCGGGCCAAGAGAGAAGAATCAATTCTTCCTCTACTTCGGACGGAGACTGTCATTTCCAAGTCAGCAAGAAGGTCGGAAATCAGTGGCTATTAAGCACAAGGTTGCCAGACGAAGCCGTTCGCGAGAGTCCGAACAAGCGAGAGAGGTGACGGCCGCGAGCTAGCGGCCGAGGCGGAGTTGCCAGTTCGGATCGCAAAAACTGCGATACCTCTGGTAAAATCGACGTTGGCGGCGAAAGGTGCAGCAGAGGATGGAATGCAGGTCCCAGTTTCGCCCGTAAGGCCGTTCAAAATACGTACGAAGGCCGATAAGGGCTCCTATTAAAAGTACAAAAATAGAGAGTTGGCAACCTCGGCGGATACGTTCGTGGAAGGCAGTGTCCGTCTGGATAGCAGGCCGAGGCCTGGGCTCGCCGACGCTCGAAAACGTTGCCAACGCTAATAAAGACGAACTTAACTCTGTCTTAAGGGAGCCTTCATCTTGGAGATCTAGACGAGATTCTCGCTCTAGATCCGTGAGCAGGGAAAGATAGAGTGGACGTTCTCATTTCCCCCTGCCTGACTATCTGGGATCGAGCCAACAGCGGCCAGCAAAGATCAGAGAGGCCGCGGCGTAGGGGCAGGCGGCCGTGGAATTCCGGGCCGTCTGTCAGAAGATAGAGGCGAGACAACATCTCTCGTGACGGAGAGTGGTACACTAGAGCCGGAGGAAGGAGAAACCAGGAGTTTCTGGCCTCGTATGCAGAGGTTATTGATTTGATTCGTCAATTCAAATAGCCTTTCGGAGAAGACAGAAACACCGGCCAGTATGCTTCCTCCTGGAATTGACATGGCGTTTGGACTAAAGAGGGATACCAAGGTGTCGTATGAATTGCCTTGTTCGAGTCATGCGGAATAGGTCTTGCAACACGTAAACGCAAAGATTGCAGGGAGGGATAATTCCTTAAGATCTAATAGATCATTTAAATTTATTCCCCCTCCAATGAGTAAAGCAAAGGAAATATTATACGACACCGAAGGTCCCTTTGCTGTCTAGACAAATGAACCCTAATGTTATGTAAGGTTAAGGCCTGGATTAACCTTGGATCAGGTTAAAATGGAGTGTCCTTCGATGACGTACCAAGAGGCTCCGCCACGTTAGAAGCAACAGCTTCTTCTGTCTTTCAGGCTGCGTCCTGGTTAGACCTTTGGTCAACAGCAGTGGCGAAAATTGCATCCTCGGAAGAGCAACAAGGAAAGTAGTAGATGAACCATTGTTCATTAGATTACTACAGTCAGGGTCCAAGGTGATTGCGTACCTGACAAACGTAGTGCCAATGTTTGGGCAAATATCCTGCTAATGAGGAGAGATGCAGCATTGGCTAGACTAAGCTGCAATGTGGATTTGGTTATTCCCTGTTAGCAATGAGGAATGGGGATATCTTGGAATCGCAACTACTGTTGCCAGAGGTCATACTGGAAGAAGCGATAGATAGAAGAAGGATGGACACTAACGATAGGTTGGTGCAACAGGCAGTTAGGAAAACCTCTAACAGTCAAACTATTCCTTTGGAGGGAAGACCACAGCCAGTGTCTCGAAAGAAAACAGTGAGACATAGCATCCCTAACCCTAATAAGTCACAAGACCCTCTTCCCCAAAGAGGATAACTCATCGGCCCTTTCACAATAGAAAACAAACAGAGGAAGGGGCAATAGGGGAAGGGGGAGAGGCTCAAGAAGATAGGATGGGCGCCTCCCATCACTCGGCCACACCAGTGGGGGGTTGCCTGGCAAATCACTGGAAGGCGTGGCAGGAACTAGGGGCAGAGCAGTGGGTGGTGAGGTGTTCTCAGGATCGGGTATTTGATTCCGTTCGAGGTAACCCCGCCCCTGACAGATCAACCATTACCACACGTCACTTATGCCCACAAATCTCAGAAGGCCACTATTCTGCGGACGAGGTGAAGAAGATGATGGAAAAAGGAGCTGTGCAACAAGTATGCAGTCCGGCAAAAGGCTTCTACAGTAGGAGTTTCCTGTACCCAAAGCCAACGGGGAGTGGAGGACAGTAATAGACCTGTCAACGCTGAATCTGTTTATAAGGAAAACCAGTTTCAAGATGGAAACTCCGAGAACGGTTCTACAAGCAGTCAGAATCGGAGACTTTATGCTGACAGTCGATCTAAAGGACGCATACTTTCAGATACCAGTCCATCAGTCTTCAAGGAAATTTCTCCGCTTCAGTCTTGCAGGGAAAGCTTTCGAGTTCAAGGTCCTGTGCTTCGGATTGACAACGTCTCCTCAAGTTTTTACAAGAGTGTTCACCCTCGTGTCGGCATGGGCGCACGCTCAGGGGATCAGGCTGATAAGATATCTGGACGATTGGCTGGTGATAGCAAAAGTCCAGGGAGAAATTACTCAGGGACAGGGCGGCCCTCCTGCAGCTTTTTGTCACAGCCTAGGTATTGTGGTGAATCAGCAGAAGTCGCAGCTGGATCCAAGTCAAAACGTTTGGAATACTGGGAATGGTGATAGACACAACACAAGCCAAAGTATTCCCGACAGACCAAAGAGTACAGAAATGCAAACAAGTGGTGAATGCCTTTCTGGGAAAGCAGACACAGCCAGCAAGACAGTGGCAGGTGGTGCTGGGAATCCTAACCTCCCTGGAGAAGCTAGTACCACAAGGAAGGCTACACCTTCGGTCCCTACATGGAGGATGAAGGAGTTTTGGTCACCAACAGTAGAATCAACCCGTACGAGCAAATTCCCTTGTCGGCAGAAGTGAGGAAAGACTTGCTGTGGTGGGTGGACGGCGACAATCTGACAGTGGGTGTCCCCCTTCAACAATCCTCCCCAGACCTCTTGCTGTTCTCGGATGCATCACTAGAAGGCTGGGGAGCCCATATGGAGGAGTTGATGGTGTCAGCAAAATGGAGTTGCAAGGACAGAGAACTCCATATAAACGTGCTGGAGGGTTTGGGAAAAGCAGCTTTGCCTGGCTTCTACAAGAATTCAGGGAGAGAGTAAAGGGACACTCGGTGGTATTGATGTCAGACAACACCACAGTAGTAGCTTATATAAAAACAAGCAAGGAGGCCTAGTTTCTCGCAGTTACATGTGATGACAGTTCAACTTCACCAGTGGGCTATAGAGAACCTGGTAGACATCAAGGCCAGGTATATTCCGGGAAAAAGAAACATAGTGGCCGACAAGTTGAAGCCGCAGGGATCAGATTCTGGGAACGGAGTGGTCCCTACACCAACAGGTAGTGGACAGGATGCTCATGTTGTGGGAAGGACCGATCATAGACCTATTCGCAACCATGTACACAAAACAAAAAGTTGGAAGTGTATTGTTCAGTAGTCCCGGACGCAGAGGCAGCAGCAGAAGATGCGCTACAACACCCCTGGGACAATCTGGACGTGTACGCATTTCCTCCATTTTGTCTAATCCCGTCAAGGTTCTGAACAGGGTAATGCGGTCTCAGAACCTCAAGATGACCCTGGTAGCCCCGTTATGGCCGAAAGCAGAGTGGTTTCCAGACCTACTAGAACTCCTAGTAGATGTGCCCAAGAGAGTTACCTCCATGGAGCAACCTTCTGTGTCAGCCTCACGTGGTGAGGTACCACCAGTCGGTGAAGTCACTATCGCTTCACGGGTGGAGACTGTCAAGTATCTCCTCCGAGAGCGAGGGTTTTCGCAGAAAGCAGCAACTCAGATGGCAGTAATATCAGAAAATCATCCGCGACAGTATACCAAGGGAAGTGGTCAGCATACTGTGATTGGTGTCGTAGGGGGAACGTGTCTCCACTCGGTACCACTATTCAGCAGTTAGCAGACTTTCTGATACATCGCAAGAACAGAAAAACATATGTCTGTATCTGCAGTGAAGGGGTACAGGGCTGCTCTAGCCTCAGTCTTACGAATGAAAGGAGTGGACATATCGTCTTCATGGGAGTGGCCATGCTGATGAGGAGCTTTGAACAGTCATGCCCACCAAAGGAGCTAAAAACCCCAGATTGGGATCTGACCAAGGTACTGAGTAGTCTGACAAAACCCCCTTACGAACCACTAAGGCAGTCCACGGATAGGTAGCCTGACCCTGCAAGAAACAGTCTTCTTATTGGCCCTGGCTTCAACCAAAAGGGTGGGGAGCTTACATGGCCTCTCATATCTCATAAAGCACTCGAGAGGTTGGAGATCAATGGTGTGTGAGTTTGTCCCAGAATTCGTGGCAAAGACCCAAAATCCAACAATAGTAGACGGCAGATTCGACTCCTTTACCATACCTTCCTTGGCAGACTTTGTAGACAACGACAAAGCTGAAATGCTCCTGTGCCCCGTCAGGGCACTAAGGGAGTACTTAAAGAGAACAAGGCACCCTCAGGCCGGGGTGCCAGAGGTTGTTCGTAAGTACAGGACGGAACAAGAAGGAAGTGTCCAAGAATACAATATCATTTTGGCTAAGGGAGACAATCAGAAATGCTTATACTGCAGAAGACAGAGGGTCAGATAGCCAGGTGGGAGCTAGAGCTCATGACATCAGGGGTGTGAGTGCTTCCCTAGCATTTAAGAAGAACTGTCTGTGGATAACATTCTGAAAGCTGGCGTGTGGAAGCGCCAAACAACTTTCACCTCATTTTATTTGAAAGATGTTGCCCATAGATCCTTGGACACCTTTTCCTTGGGTCCAGTGGTGGCGGCCCAACAAGTGATATAGTTCATCCAGTGCCCCTGGCGGGTCAGTTTGCGTCTAGTCTAAGATGAAGGTATGAAAGTAGAATGAATGGGATGACTGGTCTTTTTTTTCTTTACTACTTTCTTCCTACTCCTTTAACTACGGGCAATATGAAGAGAGTACCGTCATGTGCTGGAACGGACTAGATGCAGGTGAGATGGTCAGCCATACTGTGAAGCTATCTTAGCTGATGATATACTTTTCAGTAGCAACACACCCCTCTGGATAATAAGGAAAGAGGGGTGAAGGTGGATCCAGTCGCAAGGGACAAGAGTAAACAGTAGAATGGTATCTACACCCAGTGGGAGGAAACCAATAGATCCGCTTATCTTTGGTCCTAGGTTCATTGTCCATTCTCTAGAATTTACCTATATATTCGGAAATGGAGGAAGGTGGCAAACTTCCAGTCAGTTGTAGAGACTTACCTCCCTCCAATATAAGTCTATCCTAATGTTAAGACCGAAGGTTTGTTTCGTGTATGAACCCCCCACAAATACCAAATTGTAACTAATTTGTATTTTTCATAACTACAAACCTGAGGTCTTAACAGTTTAAAGGCCCACCTCGAACCACCCCTCTAAGCAGTCTAAACTGGGTTAGAAATATAACTGATGGGTCACAGGTAGCCGTGGGCATTCTGGGTATACATGCCCCGTGACCTGGTATAGATGCCAGTTAGTCCCCTGGATCTCACAAGTGTAATTTAATTCTACCGGTTTCCAGCTTGGCGCTAGTAAATCCTAATGTTAAGACCTCAGGTTTGTTAGTTATGAAAATACAAATTAGTTACAAATTTGGTATTTTTCTCCCTTTTGGGAGGGCGGGTGCACAGTTAGGGGTGGTGATCAGCTTTCCCAAGTGAGGTTGACACTGCAGTGCCATTCTGCTGAGTCAGGGTCTGCTCTTGCTTCATCTTGTGGCAAGCTCTTGGGCTCACATTGAGTTGAGGCTGTTCAGCTTGTTTGCTTGGTGCACGGTCTTCCCCCTCTCATCGTGAATCTTCAGAGTTGCAGAGAGAGAGGCATGTGGAGTACCCAGTCTGAGGATTGGGTTGTACTAGTAGCAATGGAGTATTGGTCTTTTGATCCATCCATGGTCTGAGCATGGTGGACCTGTTGAGCCAAGAGTTTCTTCTCAATGCAACTCCTTGGGGTCTCATAGAGAGTTTGTGCAACTGGTTCGATCTGGGGTTTGCTCAGACCATTCACTAGTCATGTGCTTGGTTGACAGATCAATTTTGGCACTGGCAGTGGGGAATTTTCTCCTTCCCAACCTTCTTTGGCATTTTTGTGTGTGTGTGTGTGTGTGAGCCTGTATCACTTCATTCTTGAGATGTTTGCACAGTCCAAGCAATCCTTCTCTATGGAAAGTTCTTTTAAGTTTTCCACCTCTAGTAGACATGGCTAGCCATGCAGCAGGTAGGAAATTTGTAGTAGTGTCAGGACTTGTTCCTGTCCTTTCTTGTTTTGCCAAGTTTTGAAGTAAGGGGGCAGCAGGTTTTAAGTTTGGATGGGGTTCTGACAATGGCTCCGCCACAGCTTGTACATTGTTCAGTGTGAGACACATCTGGTTCAGTTTGGAGTTGGGAATGCCCTAGGAAGCAAGAGTTCTGTTACGTCTCCATTTGTTGAAGGAAAGGCAGTGTGGGCCTCAAAGGATCAGATGGTCCAGTTTTCAAAAATTTCCTGTTGACTGAGTGGGGGTTGCAATTCTTTTGAGTTTTTTCACATGGTTACAATTTCATTCATGCCCTTCGTTTCAACATAAGGAGGTGACCTTTGGGCATACTCCAGAGGTCCATCCGGGCTTGGTGTCCTAGTCACAGTTAGTGTGTGGTGTATTGTATGGAGGAGGTTAACACCTTGATCTATGATCAGGAAGTGCCTTTGTCATCAGAGGACTGTACACACTTTGTCCCCGCCATTTTCACACGAGGTATTTGCACAGGAAGTGGCACCTGTGGCAATGTTTAAACCAGCCTGTTGACTGTTTATTGGTCTGATCTTAGAGGTTATGTCAGAGCAGTTTCCATATTTGCAGTGTGGATGATCGTTTCTACAACTTTAATCTAAACAATGTTTAATCCTCTAATGGTCTACAGCATTTTGGGCATCTCATCTAGTATGAAACAGCAGTTAAGGTGGTGATTGGAGTTAAGGGTAGGATCCTCCCTGGCACTTTTAAGCGATGTTCCACTGGTTGGACTTGGTTCTCCATATGATAGTTTATTTTTCTTTCTCCTTTCTGGAAACGAATTGAGTATGAGTTTCTTGCTTCAGAATTGTTCAGTGTTGGGCAGATATGACGCAAGTCCTCCCTACTCTTTTTACTGTCTCCCTCTGGTGTGCCAGGTTTGACATAAAGAGGAAGAAGGATGGAGGGGTAGCAGAGAGAGGCCAGTCTCCTCTTCTGATATCACAATGGAAGGTGATCTTTCTCACCTGTAGTAGAAGGTGGAGGGAGCAGAATTTTTTTTAAAGTAGTACTTTGAACAGCTAGAGACATGTGTTTTATGAATTTTTCCTCCCATCCTTAATACACCAAACAAAATTCTCTCCTTACTCTGGATTTGCATATGTCACAGTTTTGTCAATGGGCAGAAACAATTTTGGAGAAAAGTGCTTTTGGAAGTCCTTTTGTATATGTTCCTTTGTCTAATGGTCACTTTACCTGTTCTAGACCAATGTTCAGCCTCTTCCCTATCTACTAGTTTGTATCAGAAACCCACTATTGCAATACACTCCCTGAACACCTGAATTAGCCCTGGTCACCGACCAGCCCGAACTATATCCCCACATATTTACCCACTAAGTGGGTAATTTTAACTGTCAGTGTTACCAACGCTGCAGGTAAAATCTAGTCAAATGAGTTACCTGTGTTACCGTTGGCAACGCTGCCGCAAATACCTGCCACCAGTGGCCTGTCTCCTCATTCCTCAATTGTTTTTTGTTCGCCTTGCTGTGCGGATCAGTCCCACATCAGGCGAACTATTGGTCATTTAGCCTGACCCCACTCAGTTTTCGCATCTTGGTTACAAACTACGAATTTTCCCGTTTCAATTTGGATAGCTACTTTGTACTCGCTATGGATAAGTTAGGAAATAAACGTCATCGCCCTCTACAAACGCCTCGACGATCTAGCCTTCTACTGCTGGATATGTTGGTGCTCATCGGCTCTGCACGCCCTTCAAGCATAGGATGAGTACCCGCATTCATGATCGACGTTCTTTTTCGTTATTTCGTGTAGGAAGGTTTAGTGCAATACTAGTCAGAGATGTTTGTCTTGGTCAGGAGACAACGAAACATTAGTTATTTATTCCAGAATTAGTGGACAGGTTATCATCTAGTATGTTAAACATATTTCTAGCCTGACGAATAATTTAACCAAAATAGAGATAGTGGTACTAGTAGTATAGTGAATTCTAATCGTTCTTTTTCAGCCCCCCTGCCTGTTCCAGAACCAGCCCTAACGGGTGCTGGGGGTAATGGAGAACCGCAAGCCTCATTTCTAGCCTGACGAATAATTTAACCAAAATAGAGATAGTGGTACTAGTAGTATAGTGAATTCTAATCGTTCTTTTTCAGCCCCCCTGCCTGTTCCAGAACCAGCCCTAACGGGTGCTGGGGGTAATGGAGAACCGCAACGCCTCCGAGTGGGTAGGTTCTGCCGGCCCCCCCGGCGCGGAGCAGGCAGTGTTGGCAGCAGATTTCCCCTCCCCTCGATTTGTAAGTTCTCAGGATGATGAAAATTTAGGTCAGATACAGACGAGTAGGGATAATAGGCTAAATAGTGTTTAGGAAGAGAAGTGCAGGCTTCTTCCGGTCGGTTTTCTATTATAAGTAGTAGTTTATAGAGGGACAGTGTCCTTAGAGCCTCTTGGGTGTTTCTTGCTTCGAGTTCCTTGTGCAGAATCTTTTAGGCCATGGTTGGCCATTCAGATCTGGTTTCGGGTCTGTCGGGTTCTGAAGGGTTGAATACTTATCCTTCGTCTTTAAGGTTACTTTCCTCTACTTATACGATAGCGTAATTTTTAATAACTAATTCTCTGTTCAACGCATATCGACGTACGATAATTCGTTATGTAGAGAAATCGAATAAATTAACTACGGCTAGCCTAGTGTTCACGATGATATATCGTATGAATGTACAGTAGCCTAACCTAGCCAAAAGTATTCGCTGTACTACATAACGGTAGAGTGATTTTTATAGTGGCTAACGCTTTAGGCTCAGGCATTCTGACTACGGATAATTCAGTACAGGTGTAATTGAAACGAACGAGAATCCGATCTTAGTATAATTCAATATGAATGTAATCGAACAGAATGAAGATCAGATTCTGTCCAACTAAAGCATTAATTGTATTGTATGTATCATCATATTAGCGTAGTATAAATACTAACTCGGCAGTCATTCACGCTTTCGAATCATTCTTGTCCTGATTGGCTAGCGTAACTAACGTAACAACTCTTCCTTACTTAGGCCAGGTTTGTCGTCTTGAAGGAGACGTATTTTCTTGAAGGAAACGTATTTTCAACTATGTTGGACATTTAACATAGTCAATACTGGTATCTTGTGGCATATAATTAGATGTCAGATACTATAAGGAATTCGTTGTATGACGTCTTCATACGTTTAACAGACTAATGGCCGTCAGTAATTACATTGTGCTTATGTCAATTACAGTTACAAAAGAATTACCAGTTGTATTATCAAATTACAGTGAAAACTGAAATTAATTTTGGCCTAATAAAGTTAATTTAATTAACTTAAAATATGTAATTTATTAATTTTCAATTAAATTGAAATATGTAATTTATTACTTTTCAATTAAATTACAATTACACAAGCTTGTCAAAACAGCACTGTTGTAAGGAGGCGTGGCTTAGACAGACAATGATGCCGGCTAGTCTTATTTCCTCGGCTCCAGATTCAACCATATCACTTGGTCTCGGCTAATGTTTTGTTCCTAGTTACCATAATGAGTATCTGGATACTTAACTTCTGAGACAAAGTCATGCTGTTCGTCTTACGATGTAATTTAAGGCCAAAATTTGACTAATACGTCTCATTGGAAGCTAGTTTTTCCCTCGGCTTAGATGCGTAAATTTAGCGATTCCGTTCGTTTTTCACTCTTCTTCATAGGTATTACGAACCTTACACTTGATTAATCTTTATCGGTGTGAAACAACAGTAAACGAGCTCTTTCATGCTATTACTTTCTTTTACCACGGCTGCGTTTGAATTCATTCAAAAGCTTGGGACCTCTTATCTAGGTTGCTGATACACGTAATTTGCCTTATCAGCTTCAGCTACATTTATAACATGAATACAGTAATTACCGTCGCACGCGGATGAATATAATAAACAGACGTTGTTATCGGATTCGATTACTTTCGTACGCCGATCAATACAATAGTGATGTTGCTATAGGATTCGATCGTATTAGCAACAAGTTCTCGTTCGGTTGTTCATAGCTGTACGCAGTTATAAGAGTATATTATCATTAATACCTTTTAACTTGGAAGAGGGTGCAAATTTATGGAGGTGGAGATGTTAGACGGTTGTAATTCTCTCTCTCTCTCTCTCTCTCTCTCTTTCCTGATTTCATTTTTTTTCTCTACTCATGCTGTTTTTCCACCCTCTCCTAACAATTGACTCATTGTGCAACAGAGGGGTTTTTCTTCCTGTTACACCTTTTCAAACTTTTTTTTTTTTCGTCAATTTCCCTTCATAGTTCCCAATATTCGGCCTTTGGCCTAAATTCTATTTTTAACCCTACAATCTCGCTGTCTGATGCACGATGCTGCCTACGCCAGCTGCGCGAGAGATATAGGAAGACTTATTTGCAATGTAGTTCCGATTTTAAATACTAACCCCATCGTAAATCGAATTAACGCAAGTCAATTACGGTAGCTTCAATACGGACTGTATTCACGACCACGTCTTGAATAATTTCCTGATTTTCTAATGTTTCTCAGATTATCATGGGGAACAGAGTCGGTCTAGTTTTCTCTCGCCCATTTTTTCTGTTAAAACTTATAATGTCTTTACACAACCTTCTTCAGCTGCTCATTCTTCGGATGTCGCTTCGGAGTCTTCTCGCTCATCCTGTTTTTATTTACCAATATCACAGTAGAGCCAGTTTCATTCTTTCATCCTGAAATTTGGAGATGATTTCTCTCTCTCTCTCTCTCTCTCTCTCTCTCTCTCTCTCTCTGCTCTCTCACTCTCTCTCTCTGCTCTCTCTCTCTCTCTCGCTCGCTCTGGGTTAAAGGAAATAATTTGGAGGGGCTGCCTTCGTAGCACCTTCCACGGGTCCTGTAGTTCTCAGGCTGCTGATGTTGATGCTTCAAGGCGGTTCCGCAACTCCGTATTTTCATCCTTACTTGTTTTGAGACGTAGTGTGTCCTCCGTAGTTCTTGAGGAGGCTACGGCAGTTGGAGATTCACCTGCGCCATCGTTGACTGTATCGATACCGGTTGTCACCACCCACTCCTTTCATAGGGTAGTTAGTAATCTTCCTTCTTCGTTCCCATTTATATACCTTAGGAGTGTGAGACGTAACGTGCTTACCGCTGTAATTGCTGGGGGGGGGGGCTACGGCCGTTCGCAGTTGTCTGCATCGTAATTAGCACCTTTTGTGCCCTCGGCCCCCTTTCTTAGGGTAGCTGGTAATTTCCTTTCTTGCGGCTCCCCATTGGTTTTCCCGCAGTTCGTAACCCGTTATTAAAGCACTGTACCGCACAGTTGGTTCTCCACTTGCACAATGTCGGCGCTAGGTGATCCTGTGGGTTACTCGTAGTGACTTTTCTCTCTCCTTATTTTCTCAACTGTTTCCTGCTGCTTTTCTGTTCCGTCCTTATGGGGTTTTCAAGGTGGGTTCGACCTTGATTCCGTGTCTGAGAGTACTTCTTTCCCTCTCTTGCTCCGGACTCCATTCTAGGTTTAGTACGTATTGATAAAGGGAATTAATTGGATCGCGTTTTGCGACTTCGCTCTTTAAGGGTGTTGCTCGCCTATTGTAGTCGACCTGGTCTCGTGTCATAGTCAATGCTGAGTGCGGAGTTTCGCAGTCAATGGAGACTGGTTCAAGGTTAGGTCATAGTCTTGGTTGGTACATGTTGGGCGCAACAGTATGGGAGTGACTCGCATGTGTGGTCTTTCATCGCCAAGGTATATTCGGCTCAGGCTTAACGTTATCAGCACTGGGTAGTGAGGGTATCCGCAGTCGAGTGACTAACTCTTACAGGTTTTGCGGAACTGGTGACAGACAGTTCGCTCTTGTGAGTGGGTGGACAGCGGTCGGACAGCAGGGGTTACATCATGATGTCTGGGGGGAGTGCGGGTTGCGCAGTAGAGTACGACTTGCACAGGAGTTTATCATCATCTTGTTGGTATATCGTTGCGCAATCGGATCGGTAGGCTCAGATATGATGGGATCTTATGTCGCTTGGTATCGAGCAGCCAGGCGTAGTACGTTCCGGGTTCTTGGGTGCTGCTCTTGTCGGGGTTCGGCTTTTCCTCCTTTTTTTTTCTGTTCCGGTGTGGCCGGACAGGTCTGACAGAGGATAGATACCTTTCAAGAGAGACTCGTTTGCTAGTTGTGGTTTTGTTTTTTTTTTTTTGCTTCTCCGGCGAAGGAAGCGAGTATAACGGATTGTGGACTTTGTCCATTCTATCTTTCCGCATTCCAGGCTCCGGAGGGATCTCGGTTAATTCAAGTAATGTTTGATATGTTGTATTCTACCAAACCAGCAGTCTCTCAAACATCATGTAGGGTAGTCTGGTTTCGGCGAGTCGGGCAGTTTTTGGGGAATGACTTAAGCTAGCATCATTTTTCTGTATGAGGTAGCGGGTAACTCCTCTGCCGGAGTCAGACTTCCGGTTTACGAGTCAGTTGAGGTTTTTCTCTATTGGGGGTTCCTTCATTGATTCATTTGGAGGACACCTTTCACAGCCACTCTGTGTGGATGTGGTGAGAGTTGATGGGTGTTTCTCTGAGCCTGGACTGTTTGATAACCTCTTCACTTTGGTTTCGAGGGGGTTTGCATACCAGAATAACATTTCTGAGGGTTATGCTATGTTCTTGGCAAGGAGAGGAGGGACTATTGTTAAATCATTGCCTCAGCGCTATCCGAACACTCATAAGAATGGGTTCTTAGTCAATCCAAGGGCACAAGCATGCGGAGGGCTACCCTTTTGACTTCCAGAGGAATGTTTCGCTGTCGGCGATTGTGTAGGTGGTGTTTTTTTTTTTTTTTTTTTTTTTTTTTTTTTTTTGATAGTTGTTTGTTTTTTTTCACAACACCGTACCTTAAGGAATTTCAGTTTCTTCAGAGAGGTTACTCTCGGGGTCCTGTCGTTGCGGTAACTCAGTTTTATAGTTGGCTTGGTAGAGTTAGGGTGTTAGAAGTTTAGGTAAGCAGTGATAGTCTAAATGAACTTCAGGGTGTTAGAAGTTTAGGGAGGCAGTGGATGGTCCTAAATGAACTTTAGTTGGTTAGGAAGTTTGGGAGGCAGTGATAGTCTAATGAACTCTAGTGTTTCTGTTGGTCAAGCTTAGACAGAGTGGTTTTGTCCCTTAGGCCCTTGAGGTTAGGCAGATCCCGATGGTCATGTTGGAAATAAACTAACTACTTCTTCAGCACAAGTCATCTACATCAGTGAGCAGTAGAGAACTGAAGGTCCTGCACACTCAACTTCTCCTCCATACATGAGAGGCTACATAGCCACATGGGAGGTTCACCTTTTTCCCCTCCATACATGAGAGGCTACATAGCCACTGGGAGGTTCACCTTTTTCCCCCCTCCATACTGAGAATATAGAACATGGGAGGTTCTTCAGACTCAGGCGGTACCAAGGACTCGACACCGACGGTATGGTACTTCCTATGCAAGCATCCTCACTTACTGAGCTGGACAACCAGGTGAGGAATTTTTTTTTTTTTTTCTTTCTTTCTTTTTTTTTCTGCCTCCATGAATAAGAAGTATAGCTTATCACATGGGAGGTACTTCTGACTCAGTACCTTAGACTCAACACTGACTTTGAAGTACTTTCTTTGCAAACATCCTCACCTACTGAGCTGGACAACCAGGTGAGGAGATTTGTTTTTACCTCCCATGAATAAGAAGTATAGCTTATCACATGGGAGGTTACTTCTGACTAAGAAAGTACCTTAGACTCAACACTGATGTTGAAGTACTTTCTTTGCAAACATCCTCACCTCTGAGTTTAGATAACTAGGTGAGGATACATGCTTTTATACATGCTAGGTTGCTTATGAGTTACCTGCGTATGTTCCGTGGACAGGTCGGGCTGAATGAGATTGACCCCGCCTCCGACTAAATGTTGTTAATCGGGCTAATTCAGGTGTTCAGGGAGTGTATTGCAATATGAAGTTTTCATAATAAAACTAATATTGTAATACTTACCTGAACACCTGAATGATTCCCACCCTCCTCCCCACTTCAATTTGACAGTGAATGATTCAATTGAGGAATGAGGAGACAGGCCACTGGTGGCAGGTATTTGCGGCAGCGTTGCCAACGGTAACACAGGTAACTCATTTGACTAGATTTTACCTGCAGCGTTGGTAACACTGACAGTTAAAATTACCCACTTAGTGGGTAAATATGTGGGGATATAGTTCGGGCTGGTCGGTGACCAGGGCTAATTCAGGTGTTCAGGTAAGTATTACAATATTAGTTTTATTATGAAAACTACATTTTACTAGTATTTTGTATAGGTATGCCTTGAGTACACATCAAGATTAATTACTTTTGCGAGAACTGAAGGATAAGTACTTTAAGTTTTCATTCTTCAAAACTGTGGATAGTACCTCAACTACCCTCAATTTTCAGAGAATTGTAATACCTTAAGGGCATGAATCCTGAAGATATTGTCACTGTTGAAAGTTTGTGATTAGTCAAGTGAAGTCCAACCAAGCCCCTTAGTTAAGTGAAGTCCAACCTTGCCCCAAAGCAACAGGTCGAGTACCTGAGGTAAATAACCCACAGCAGGGAAAGTACCCCTTAGATGGTCTCTCATGTTAATAACATTGGCAGTTTCTGTCCCCACAGAAATGGCATAGGGCAACTGATTTCTTCAGGATTAGTCCAATGTGATATTGGTCCATAACATGATAAAATGGCATAGAGGGAAGCACTGCCCCACCCTCTGGGGTAGTGTCAGTGGAGCAGCACTGTCAGGCCAGCAGAGCAGCACCATTCAACCCTCTATGATGGCACTAGCAGAGTGGTGACGGTGCCTTTTTTCTGAACAGTAACACTCCATGTTGCCAACAAGGGTGCTCAGCACTACCTGTAGATACTACCTCCCTTCTGATAGTGAGTTTCCATGTGTGAAAGGCATGGTGTTCATATCTTAATGGAAGTAATCTACCTCTTCAGCCTTTCTTAATGGCAGTAACCCTTCTGTCTTTTCCCTTCAGTTTTTCATTATGAATTTGGGTTGAAAGGACAGTGGATTGTGTTGGTTGGGTGAGAATGAGCATACCATCTCGTCCCTTTTCAACTGGGTGCCACCCTTGCTTAGTCAGTACATGGCTTGCCCAGTTCTTGTCCGGAAGGATACTTCATATATGAAAGGCTGTGGTTTGTATACCTAGAAAAAATACAAATTACTTTAAAAATTTAAGTTTCTTGCTAACCCAATAACTTGCCAGAATTTTTACCTCAGATAGAATGCTTTTTGTTGTCATTTACCAATTGCTGAGAAATAATAAATTTGTTATTTTTACATTGTATATACACATTAAAATCTTTCTGTACCTTTTCTTCCTAGGTTGTCGAGTTACTTGAGAAAAAAGATAGACTCCCTCAACCAGAGAAATGCCCAGACTCAGTGTTTAATTTGATGATGCAATGTTGGAGTTATAAGCCTCATTCCAGACCATCCTTCAAGGAGTTGGCTACGTTGTTCAGGACAAAGCCCGAGTATGCAAACATTAAGCCATATTTCAAGTGAATCTCAATATCTGGACATTGTCAAGAAAAAAACACTTTGGATTGTGCAATAATGAAACTGATGAGTCTCAAGTTCAGTAAATAGATAATTACAAAGCCTGGATTCCATATATGACAGAGCAGTATTCCTTAATTTATATAAAGTATTACATTGTTGATTTGGTAGGTGAATATATACATGAATTGATTTATTTAGAGGACAAAATACTTATGCTACTTTAGTTTTGATCAAACATAAGTCCAATTTTATGATTCATAACAAATTTTTTACTTTTGCCAATAAAATTTATGCTTTGACCAGAATGAGTATTTTTTTTCCTAGATTACTTTTACTAGGAAGGCTTTGTATTATGCTACCAATGGAAGCCCTGGGACACAGATATTATGGGATGATCAAACTAAAGTAGGGACGACTAACCTTACATCATGATGATTTGGCCAAAGATAGTTGTATTTTATTTAAAAAATAAAATATTCATGAGATAAAGAATGCATTCAAAACTCCAAGCATCCACATGCCTAAAGGACTGACTCTTCAAAGTGGGTTCCTACATAATAGACCAAGTACGATCTTAAAAATGAATGCAGGCTCCATCAAATATTACTGCTCATAGTTTGTGTACAACTTCATTGCTCAAACTGGGTTGAAAAACAGTCCCTCTTCAAGAATATTTGGAAAAAGCTACCAATGCAATCTCTCAACCCTTTAGAGGTTCCACAGTACAGCTACACAAGGCAGAATAGAGAAAGAAAAAAACTGTTTAGCACACCAACTTTGGCATTAATCAAACCTGTGCCACTCTTGTAATATCTAGTACAGAATGACCATAAGGTCCCAGTGCTTGGGCTATGTCCCTAAATTCCATACATCCACTGTCTTCATCATAACAGTTTTCAATTATGGCATCCTCCATGACATAGACTTCCAGGGTTTTCTGTATCTACCTGAAGAGGCTTATTGGGCCTTGTCTTCTTCCTGTGAGAAAAAGGAGGGACAGAAGATGAGAAAGAGGATGAAGAGCTTAAAAAGGACGAGGAAGATAACAAGCTTAATGAGGAGGGGGATGAAGAGTTCGAGGAAGAGAAGGAAGAAGTCCACCTGTCCTCACCCTTACTTATAGTATGTGTTTTACTCTCCTCTAATGGTGCATGAGAACAGGCTGAGGCAATGGAAACAAATGGTGCATGAGAACTGGTTGAGGCAATGAAATCAGATATCAATGGAACAGCAACTGGGGTTGATGTTGTGGAGGCATTCATGGTTAGGTAGGCCAAACACCACCATAGGCACAACAGGTTGAGCTCCTTAGCAGATGCAGCAACAGCAGACAGAGATCCTTAAGATTCAGTCAAAGGTAAGTGGTCTAAAAAAGAAGGAAAAAAATAGGCACCCTAAAATACCCAGGGAAGGCCATATCTCCTGCAAGCACTTGAGAAAAGTCATCATAACAGGAGCAGCTGACATAGTAGGGGAGTGAGGGGGCAAGGCACTCTCTTGCATCAGTCATACCTAAAGAAAGCCCAACAGGCCTGCATGACTTCACTGGATGACTGAACATGCTGATCATCCATCTCCAGTTCATACTAACCTTGGACAAGGTCAGAGGTGTATACCTACTTGGAAGGAGTAGGCTGAAGGAAGACAAGTATAAACAGAGTTGGAGGTGTCTAAGGGGGAGTATGTCCTCCCGACATCACTGGCAAACACTGTTCATCCTCTAACTCATTTCTAAACCCTTTCCACAGCAAAGGGAACCGCCTTGAACAATACTAGCAAAAGAGATCACGATTGCAGGTCCTATGTACTACAGAGGCAACAATAACAGTGGGGATCCACTGACTCAAGAGGGAATAAAGCAATCACAATGTCCTCCCCATCCATGATTCACAAGGAAAGTCACCATACTATACTTACACCAAGTAGTTAAAAAGCTAACTTTACAACTAGCAAGATGTCCTCAATCTACAATGGCTGATGAAAAAGTGCTTTGTTAGGTGAGTTGGAGTACCCACCTACCACCAATTAAATGCCCTGCTACAAAGTTTCAATGACTGATTTCAGTTCATGCTAAGAATTACTCCTGCATAAAAGACGATCGTTTATATTCCCTTAAGAACTATTTGTCTTGTATACTGACACGCGTAATATGACTTGATGAAAACTTATAAGATTTTATTTTATTTAATAAAAATAAGTGTAAAAAAACAGATACAATATCACCACTCTCAATTACCTGAAATAAAGTTAATCATCTTCTTCCTCTAACTTCTTCACCCTCAGCTTCAGAATTCTTACTGCCTGCAAAAGAATAATTAAATGGCTACACCTGTTTTGACTATGAATAAAATTTTAATTTAGATATGACAAAATAAATAAAAAAATTTTCATAATACCAACTTTGGGTACATAACTTCAATAAAGATTTGAAACAAAAACTAATAACCTTCAGAGAAGAAAGCAAATAAAGTGAGATTCCTGTCAGGTAGAATAGTAATTAATTCCAGACTCAAAACAATCATCACTGGCTAAAATCACAATTTTTGAAAGTAAATTGTATTTTTCTTAACTATACAAAACTGAGGTCCTTTACATTGGGAATTACTTTCAGCGTAGGCTGGAAATCGGTCGTAGAAGAATAACAAGGTAGTTAGGCAGTAATTGCTTGTCAGATAGTCAGGAGTCCCGCCCGACTGGATGTAAAAATTCCACTTTGCTTTAGGCCCAGGAACATATTGAGGGATGGCATTAGGTGGGCATAAATGTAAAGGACCTCAGGTCTGTATTGTAGTATAGTCAGGAAAAATACAATTTTCTTTCAAAAATCGTGATTTGTTCCTATACGTTATACAAATGCTCGGTCCTTTTTTTTAAATGTCATCATAAAATGCCCTTTTTTGTGATAAAACTATTAAAAAAACAAGTATTTACATTTTGAGTGGGTTTTTCTTGAGTTTTAACTAACAAAATAGGCAGTTTTAAGCATTTTTATTGGGGGAACACTGTACACTCATAGACATTACAAGCATTACTTCAGATATGTTGAGAACTATGCAAAAAATGAACAAAACAAGTTCCCATTATATTCACTGTCATGTAAAGTTAATTACAATCTTTCGTCAACAATTACAACTATCACTTCTTCACAATGGTATCTGACCATTTATCACATCAATGAAATTATGTATGGTATCAAAAGTACAATAGTCTTTACTTCAACTTCTGGAATTGTACAATATAACCATGATCTGAAATAATATTTTACTAAATCACTGCACTGAAATATACAAACCTTCTTATATTCATCAATCTGAACTTTAAAGTGGGACTGCAGAATTTTGAATAATTCTTGATAACAATTTTCAACACCTCTCAAATGGGTCATTGTTTCTTCCTCATGATTCATTGCTGCACAAGAAAGGGCAACAGATTTCTCCTTTTCCATAAGTAGCCGATAATTCATCATCTGTAAAAGTTTTATACTACTGTAAAATCACACAATAAGTTCTGTTAGGCTAGTTTTCTTTTTTTATATTACGTATATTATGAGGCTGATCTTAGCCCCTTCTACAGTGAGGGAGACATTTTTATTTTCCTGATTGCCTTTTCATCCTATAAATGTTTTTGGTGCATATAATTTTTGTACTATAGTTTTAATGACCCACTTTGGTCATTGTAGGTGTCAATCGTACTTTCCCGGTGCCATTTATTTATGGGTTCTTGTGGTGAACACCTTCGTCAGTTGTGCCCTCACACATTGCTCCACTTAAAGATAAACCATGAAGGAGCGAAAGGTCCACACAAATTCTCATAAATAAAAATTTCGCATATTGTATGGTTGAATGACAAACCCGAGAATCCATAATTAACTGACACCAGGAAAGTAAGACGGACACCAACAACAACCAAAGTGGGTTCATACAACTATACCATGAAAATTATATGCACTAAAAATATTTATAGGATGTAAAGACAATCAAGAAAATAATAAATTAAAATGTCTCCCCCACTGTAGAAGGGGATAAAATCAACCTCAAAATTTATAATAAAAATATGGAAACTAATCAGCTACTTCTTAAAAACAACCCAGCACCCCCAGAAACATCTTTGAAGACAAGTAGTGTCATATACGAACTTACATGCTCAGTGAAAGGATGCCACCACTCATATCAGGATGACCACTACCAGACTCTCAAATCACATAAGATATGACAAATTTTTTAATCAATTTCTATTTTTCATAACTAACAAACCTTCAGTCTTAACAAAAGGATAATCTCGCGCCAGCTGGAAACTGGTTGAAAACAATCAAAGATTGTAAACCAAGAAATGAGGTATTACTGTTTACTACAAAAGGGATTTTGACGAAGGAAAAATCTATTTCTGGGCAACGACCTGTGTTGCCCTGTGAAATGGTTCCTTTGATACTATTTCTGAGGAATAAATATTGCTATTCATCCTAGAGAAAAAAGAAACAATATAATGCCAAGATAAATGGCTCGCTCACTTCTTATAGAAGTGTCGGTATAGTAAGGAGCGAGTGGAATCACTACCAGAGGTCCCTTGCCATTTAGCTTCTTCCTTCGACAAAACCCCACGGAGGAGCCGTGCTACAGCTCCCGGTCTACTACTACCGTGAGCGCCTCCGACGCCTGAGACGTCATTCCTGAAGATAGCCTCCAAGCTTGGGGTAAGCTGGGTGAGGATAATCTAACTACAGGGTGGGGTTTCACAGGGCGACACAGGTCGTTGCCCAGAAATAGATTTTTCCTTCGTCAAAATCCCTTTTCTGGGCTTGACCTGTGTCGGCCTGTGAAATAGTACCAGAGAATGCTAAACACCAAGCTTGAGGAACAGTACAGATAAATTAAGAAGGTAAAGTTAAACACTTGTAAGGTTAATAGTATAATAATCAACTAAAATTACAGTCTTACCCTAAGGGAAGTATAAGCCCTAAAACACGGGATATAACTTAAAATTAGTTAGCCTAACAACAAACAATAACAATACAGGTTAGGCAAAGACAGGATAAGTTGATATATACAAAAGAATGGAACTGAATCCAATTAGAATGATGAACAAAAGCAAACTCAAGGTAACCCAATACATGGAGGCGACTAAACTAAGTAAGGGTGCAATGGGGCAGGTAGAAGGGAAGGCTACAAGAAGTTATAGTAAAAATTAAGAATCAGGAGAAACTGTGTTTCCAGCTGCCACTGCTGGAAATTTGAGGGCTTCTAAGGGTTTTAGGTAGTGCCGTTTGAAAACTGTCGGAGATTTCCAGCCTGTATACTTCTTAAGATCGTCAAAATTCATGTGTTGGAAATAATTAATAGATGTGGCCACCGCCCTAACATCGTGGACGAGGAAAAAGGACTCTGGATTGGTCCTGTTTAATGAAGTATAAAATTTGTTGCCTGATCCCTTTTAGGGATAATGTACCACCTTCCTTCCTAATGAACAATGGGCCTGAAGATTTCAGAGTTGTTCTGCTTAGGTAGGCTCTTAATGAGTTGACAGGACAAAGGGAAATGTCTTGAGGTTGTGGTAGGATTTTTCCACGAGGACATCTGTCCTGTGGGTCTTCATTTTTTTGGCTAGGAAAATGGCGATCTCGGGGATAAGAGGACTTCCCCTGAAGGGAGGAACTCAATGTGGCCTGGTTCCCTTGATAAAGCTGACAGTTCTGATACTCTAGCTCCGGAGGCTAAACTTAATAAGAATAGGGTTTTCCTCAGGAGGGATATATAATTGCAAGAGTCATTGTTAATGTCCGAGGCCAGTTTGAGTACATCATTTAGGAACCAAGAGACTGATTTAGGTCTCGTTGATGGTCTTAATCTAGCACAAGCTTTTGGTATGGACGTAAAGTACGAATCCGTAAGGTCTATGCTAAAACCAAATTGGAAGAACTTTTTAAGAGCTGATTTGGTCATAGTGATAGTGCTTGCTGCTAAGCCTTTCTCAAACAATGATCTGAAGAAAGTTATGGCTAGGTTCGTTGTCATGACTTGAGAATTTGACAACTTAAGGAACTCTGCTAGTTTCTTGACAGATGAATCATATTGCCGGAGAGTAGATTCTCTTTTATCTGATTCCAAGAATGAGATATTCTGGGGATCAATTTCTGCATTCCTCATGGCTGCGAATTTCAGAAAATCCATAAAGTTAGGGTTTTCTGAATTCTTGAGGGAAGCGGACACAGTCTGAGTTTGCACTAACTGGGTTAGTTTGGGGTTGGGAATCCGTAGTGGTCGGAGTCTCAACTCTAGGAGTAGAGGGAACCAATTGCTCTTGGGGCCAGTTGGGAAGCTACTAGAGCTACTTGGCCTTTGAATGTTCTGAGTTTGTCTAAAACTTTCATGAGAAGGTTCACCGGGAGGGGAAAGGGTTAAAGGTATTCTTCCATTCGTTCCAATCGAGGATCATTGCATCCGTAGCGTATGCTAGAGGATCGAGGTTGGGTGCCACGTAACAAGGGAGTTTGTGGTTTGACTCCGTGGCGAAGAGGTCTACTTGGAGTTCGGGGACTTGTAGACTGATCCAATTGAATGAACTCCTGTCCAGTGTCCACTCCGATTCCAACGGAGCGGAGCGCGATAGAGCGTCTGCTACTACGTTCTTGACTCTGCCAGGTGAGTGGCTGACAGGTGCCATTTGTTTTTGTTTGCCAGAGAAAAGATGGCTATCATGACATGGTTCAAGTGGCTTGACTTGGATCCGCCCCTGTTGATGCAGTGTACTACTACTGCACTGTCCAGAACTAATTTGAAATGTGAGTTCTTGGGCGGACGGAGCCGTTTCAGTGTGAGGAATACTGCCATGGCCTCCAGTACATTGATATGTAGCTGGCGGAATGTTAACTACCAAGTTCCTTGAACTTTTTCGTACTGGGAGTATCCTCCCCACCCTGTTAGTGAGGCGTCTGTGTGGATCACTAATGATGGAGGGGGAAACTGTAGAGGAATTGCTTTTGAAAGATTCTTTGTCTCCGTCCAGGGACGGAGACGTTTCCGTAAGATCGCTGGATAGAGGCTAGTTTGTCCCGTGATCTGCAATTCGCTCTTGAGCGCCATACTCTGTTTTATATCTTTGAGTTTGGCTCTGAGCAGAACGTCTGTGACTGATGCAAACTGGAGTGAGCCCAGGATCCTCTCCTGGCAACCTCCTGGATGTTTGTTGTCGTTGAGAAATTGTTCTGTAGCTCTTGCAATTTCTTTACTTTTCAAACGACGGAATTGATAGAGTGTGCGATTGTAAGTCCCACTGAAGGCTAACCACTGGAACTCGAGATTCCGGTGATAGTCTGGACTTGGTTTTGTTTATTTGAAACCTAAATGTTCTAGGAATTTGATCACTCTGACCATTGATTCTTTGCCATTCTTTGGGGGGGTTCCCTTTGCCCAAATAAGCCAATCGTCCAGATAAGCCACTAACATTATTCCCTGTTTCCTTAGCTCTTGCACTACTGCTTCCACCAATTTGGTGAAGATCCTGGGGGCTATGTTGAGCCCGAATGGCATTACCTTGAAGGAGTAGGATCTGTTGCCTAGTTTGAAGCCTAGGAATGGACGGAAGTGTCTGGCTATGGGAACATGATAGTAGGCATCTGTAAGATCTATAGAGGTTGTGACGGCCCCACGGGGAAGTAAGGTCCGTACCTGCGAAATGGTCAGCATCCTGAACTTGTTGCAATGAATGAATAAGTTCAGATGGGACAAGTCTAAGATGATTCTTCGATTTACCGAGTCTTTCTTTGGCACGCTGAACAAGCGTCCTTGAAATTTTAAATTGTTGACTCTTGAGACTACTCCTTTGAGAAGGAGGTCTTCGGTATACTCTACCAATTCCGTTGTTGGTGCTTGATAGAATCTGTTGGTTGGAGGAGGGCCCTCTAGCCAACTCCAACCTAGTCCTTTTGTTACTATACTTTGAGCCCAAGGGCTGAACCCCCACCGCTGGCGGAAGAGGTACAGCCTCCCTCCTACCTTGGGACTCTCACTGCTGGTTTGCCGAGGGGCGGCCACCTCTTGCTCCTCGGAAACCTCTTCCTCTGTTAGCAAGCCCTGCGGATCCTCTGAATCGAGAGGCACCTCTTGCTCTGCTGCCTCTCGCAAACCTATTGAAAGCCTGAAAGTTCTGGCTTTCATAGTTGGAATTGTAGGCTGGCGAGACAGCAAAGGAAGTAGAGGGTTGAGATTGCTGGACTGAGGGGTCAGAACAAGGTATTGTTGTTGACCCTTCGACGATGGTTGCCCTTGTGGTGCTGGGACTGCCTGAACCAACGTTTGCTGAGAAGGCTGGAAGGGAGAGAACTTCCTTGGTTTCTTCTTGTTCCTTGGGTTAGGACCAGAAGATTCCTGCTCCGCTTTGCTACCAGTCCCCACCTGACTTTGAGGCACTGGTTAACCTTAGAAGCCTCGTGAAGGACTTCTGCTACTACTGGTGCTGGAAAGAGGTCCGTTCCCCAAATTGAGGAAGCAATCAGTTTATTAGGTTCATGGCGGATAGTAGCTTCCGCCAGAACGTGCTTCCTACAATTTCTCCTGGCTATGAGGAAGTCGTAAAGGTCACACTGCATGAAGTGCAGCAGACCTTTAGCCAAAACTTTAAATAACGGCTCTTGTTGGTATACAAGAGCCGTCATCTCCGCCATAGTCATGGAGGAAAGGGATCTCGCGAGCCTAGTCCGGGCGTCGTACTCCATCTGGATGAGAGAGTCCGACAACCTGGGGAGTCTCTCCTAAAGAGAGAGGTGGCACAGCTCCGCCTTTAGTTTTCCTACTGAGAAAGTAGGAACTGCCCCCTCGAAGTACATCTCGGAGCCTGGGACTAAGAGAGAAGTGGGTTCCGTCTCTTGTAGTTGAGGCAGGGGCTCGTCTTTCAAGGCGGCCTGAAAGGTTGCTTCCACTACCTTAAGGGTCAGTGGTAGCGGAGTCCCTTCCACCGGAGTAAAAATGGTGAAAGGACTCCTAAAGGCTGTGATGCGGGGGGTGTTTTCACACCCCCCACCCCCCTTCCTCCAGACTTCTCATTAGAGTCTGCTGTGCTTGTTCCCTCGGAAGATCACTGTTTCATTGGGAACCTTGTCCTCTCTCATCATCGCTGCTTCCGTTAGTCGGACGTAGCCAATGAATGGTGGTTGAAGGTCTCTTGGGGTGGAAACTCGAAGTCCTCACGCCTTCGAGTTCCTATGCCTTCGATTGTCAACATTCCGTTGACAAACAGGGCATACGAAGCGATCCTCCAAGGGTTGGCCGCCTTGAATTCCGGCAGTTGGCTGGAATCTGGCATTGGAAGAGGAGAAGGTGGCACAGATAGAGGGGAACCTGCCGCGATCGAGGTTTGAATCCCGGCGATGGCATTCTCCCTGAGCGGCCAGCCGTTCCGCCAGCGATTGGATCGACTGGCCGGAAGACGTAACAGAACTGGAGAGCTGGGAGAGCACTGAGCCGACCTTGTTGTCAACCAAGGCCCCTACAATCACTCCCACCTGCTCCAGAATATTAGCCGAAAAGGATTCGGGATCAAAAAGAGGGACTTGAGCCCGATCCTTACGTGATCTATGTTTGGGGGACCTCGACACAGAGGAAGAGGCCTCCTCCGGGGTGGTGAGCCAGAGTTACAGTGTCTGTCAGGATGACCGATTTCTTGGGGAGAGACTTTTTAAGTTTCTCCTCGGTCATCTTAGCCTTGGGGATCACTGAAGTAGCCTTAGGACGGACAGACCGCTGCTCTTCAGTGAAGCCCCGGAAAGAAGTGGAAGTAGAAGGATCAGTAGAAGGTGATGGAGAAAGGGAATTCAGGAAAGGGCCCTGAGAACCCACAGAAGCTGCCCCTACTACACCCTTTAACCTGTACCCATGGAGTCAATAGCCATGGGTTCGACGTCGAGGTTCATTGACCCGCAACGTCTTCTGCAAACGTCCTCTGGGAATCCCCCTCCTGAAGGGAGATCATGACTTGAAGGTCGGCCAGCAAAGGGGCGGCCGCTATCGGGTCCACCACTGATCCTTTCTTGGCTCCTGGGAATACTAGGTCCGCCATATCCTGGGTAAGAATGTAGGGGAGGCCCTTCGAATTCCGGCCAAAACCCCCTACCCAAGCTTTGAGAGTCGACAAAGCTTTCTTCTTTTCTTCATCAGAACCCTGTAAAAAAGGGTCTAGAGTTAGGGAGAGGATAGGGGAGGAATGTCTGTTGTGTTGAGATTATATGAATGTGTCTCATATGTGAAAGGTATAATATAATAACAAGTATTCCAGGTGATGAATGAATGAAGGCTTCATGATGCCAAACGATAAAATCCTCCACTTTCACTGCACATCCTGCATGAGAACGGCATACTATATGGCCACACGGGTCTTGGAGGATGGCATTGCACCCAATCTCCTGGCACAGCATCTGTAAGTCAAAGGATACATGAGTACCAATGACAACCTCCGGTGGTATAATATGCAAAATATCCGTGGGTGCCGGAGTAGGACCGACGGATAGAGATCTACGTATGAATATTACGTAGAAAAGTTACGAGGGGGGAAGAAAGTCTCTGCCTCCGCCTAAGCTCACTTGTATATGATTAAAAATAGACTCCGTAGGGCCCGGAGTTAATTAATATTGAGTGAGCAATGTCAAACTTCTAACGAAGCAAGGGATAGTACGAGAGGCAGAAATAAAAAAAAACCCCGGAGTAACGCAAAAGATTCTAAACATTAAATAAAACAAAATAAAAACAAAATAAAAACCCATTATATCAGTAAGTGCTCGTGTGAACTATCCTAAGTGGATAGGAAACCCAGTGGTTCCCTCCCCCCTCTCTATGTTCGGTAGCGGCGGATAGACACCTGCCGGACTGAACTGGGGGGGAAAGGGTAGGGAAGAACGTGGGGTAGGGGAGCCCTCCCCCTGAGCGGCCAGTTAAGGACGGAGAAGAAGGGGGGAGGAGGTCCCGAGCCCCCGAGGCACATGACGAGTGAGAATACCAGTAGGGGAGGGGAGATCCCCACCAGTCCCGTGAGTCACCCCCTCTCATGCAGACTTGGACGCTAGCTGTGAGAAACGAGTCATCACCCATCGACGTGGATGGCAATGTATGGAGGGGGGGAAAGGGGGGACTGGAGGGGGACCCGTAACCGGGTGGCTCACCGCAATCAACCGGTGGTCTTCCCAGCCAGGTGAAAGACACGAGGTGGGGAAGAACCGTCGGAACAACATCAATATCACTGATATATATATAGGATTACTTATAATAATCAATCAATAAAATTAAAGCGATATCTTAAAGCTAGGCTAACACGGGGAACACGAAGCTAAGCAAACAGAAAATAAGGCTAATCGCCGATCCGAAGAAAGGGGTATGTTAGCCTAATCTAATCTCTAGTTCATGAAAACGGGGGGCAGGCTAATCACCAATCGACAATTGGGGTATGAAAGCCTAACTTAACGGTAAAATAAATGATAACAGGGAAGCTAATCGCCATACCGAAGCATGGTGTATGTAGCCACCTAGTACCTATAATATTATTAATGGTAATCAGGGAACTAGAGAAAAGAAAAGAGAACATCAGAATAATTAGATGATGACTCTCAAATCGTGACTGATAAAACTCCTAACAATGTAAGGCGTAGCTAGACTAAGGTCCGAAACGTGCGGTCGGAGCGTGTCCCGTGGAGGCCTAACTAAAAAACTAACTGCATAAAAGATATAGAGACTATGTATAAGTAACCATATCTAAAGTACTGAGAAAGAGGGGAAATCCCTAACGGTATGGAAGACCGAAAGAGAGAACCCGTACCGCCAAGCGGTCGAGGGGCATACCGGCCGATAAGGCTCCGAATATGTATAAAACACGAAGATCATCATAAAATGAGATCAGTAACCCCAAACAGTACTTAACTTAGAAGCAGAAGCTGAAGACATCTTGAAAATAAAAGATAATCCAAAAGATAATCCAAAATCGAGCGAAACACAGCACAGAAAAATTTTAACGTCTGGTTGTAACGCGCGCTATCGAAAGGAATGACGTCTCAGGCGTTGGAGGCGCTCACGGTAGTAGTAGACCGGGAGCTGTAGCACGGCTCCTCCGTAGTTCGGGGTTTTGTCGAAGGAAGAAGCTAAATGGCAAGGGACCTCTGGTAGTGATTCCACTCGCTCCTTACTATACCGACACTTCTATAAGAAGTGAGCGAGCCATTTATCTTGGCATTATATTGTTTCTTTTTTCTCTAGGATGAATAGCAATATTTATTCCTCAGAAATAGTATCAAAGGAACCATTTCACAGGCCGACACAGGTCAAGCCCAGAAATGTATATTTAGAAAACATAGTTTATAAACTGCATAGCCAAGACAAATAGAAAGTAACTAATAAAATACTGAAAGAAATAGCAAAGTTACCTCTTGTTCACTCTGATTCTTCAACTCTGATAACTCCTTAGTAAGCCTACTTCGTAACTCATGATGCTCTTCTTTTTCCTTTATATGCCTAGAAGTTGATTCCCGAAGCTGAGTTCTCAGTAAAATTATTTCTCTTTCCCGTGACTTGCACAAATCTTGATTCAAAAAACATTCTTGTAATTCTTTTTCCATCTGAGATGTGCATTCCTTCAACTTTTCATTCTAGAAAAAATGTGAAGTATATTTCAATTCTCAATTTCATATTTCTTGTAAATTTAATTTCACATTTTATGAAAATACATACACTATTCATGGAGCATACCTCATCAAAAAGGGAACTTTAATCATGATGAAAGAGAACATATTTATTATTATTCAACTTCCCTGAGGACATTAGTATCATCCGCATCAAGTGCATGGAGACAGATTCCTAAATCAACTTTAACAAAGGTGCAAGTATGTAGATGACTACCTATGGAATAGTCATCTGGCCCCTACAGTCAAGTAAAGCATAATTCTTGTTCTAGAATGTGGAAGACATACAGTAGTAGATTTCATGGAATGTCAAAGACCAGGTACACAGGAGTGGGCACTGAGGGTCAAGAAGAGGACTAAGGCCTTGATACCTTATCACTAAGACCAAAGGTGATATTTTTTCCATTAACATACAGTTTCCTAAGGATAAAATTGAATACATAATGGGAAATCACAGGCATCCTACATAAACATCAGGGTTTAATGCTACATACATGATTTTGTGGTGACATCAGAACCATACAGAGGTTTTAGAGATGTTCGAAAGATGGAAGAGTGCAATGCAGGAGAGGACTGAAAATCATATTGAACAAAATACAGCTTAATGTGATGCGACTGGAAAATAGCGGAAGAAAAAGTCTGGTCAGTAAAGCTAAGGTGTAAGGAAACTGTAATTCTATGTATATAATAAATAACAGAAAAGTGAATATGAAAGTGATTCTGTGGATGGAGAAAATGGTGGTGAGACTGCACAGAGAAGTTGAGGTAAAGCAATGCAGTGAAAGTGAGGGTATGACAGCAGATGTGAGGAGGGTAAGGCAGCATAATAATAATAGCATAAAAAGGCAGGAATATCTTCATTAGTTTTGCCATTTTCACATGTATACTTCATGTACCTTAGACCTTACAGTCATCATACCTATAGGCATGGCATAGTTATACTGAGTAACTACAAATTTAATAAACAAGTTACAAAATTTAAAATCTAAAGCTTATATGTACTTCATATTCCACATAACATTACGTATTTCCTCTTCAATCTTATTGTGAGCTTTTCTAATGGTGGGAATTAGCAACTCATTCACTTTATATACTTGGTAACATCAAAGACCCTCCAGTTGCTATAAATACAGTGTAACACATCCACTTTCAAGGCCTTGTTAACAGACCTTTTTGTATGAATGCAATGGTAAGACACCCAAAATGTGGCATACGACAGCAACAGATTAAAAATAAAATGTGAGCAAAAGAGAAAGAAGGGGAACCCTGGGTTACTTACAAACAAAAAGCATACTGCATATGTGCCAATCACTCTATCACATGTGCACTGCAGTACCTTGGACTCATGTTTACAGCCTTTGTAGATAAGAAAGAATAATAGTGGACAAGGTAGTTCCTGACAACGAGTTAGCATCATCACTTACAAAAAGAACATATGCACAATAGGGGGATAAGCCAAAGTGAAAAGAGATGGAGTGAGTAATCAACTTCAAAAACACCTACAATGCAAGCACTACTTGTTCCATCCCAGAGTTCACTATGTTTGCCCATTAGCTACTGACATGGTTAATGGGTCTTTTAGAGTCTGATCTGTTTTACACATACTGGTCTACACTGGCAGCAAAAACCATATCATTACCAAATTCATGGAGAGGGGAAAAAAAAATCATAAAAATACTGAAACAAGGTACTAGCATAGATGAGAGAGACAAAGTAATCAACTGCTTGTAACATACCTCCAGACCCTAGGTCTTAAGAGTTGAAGTAAGATATATTAAAATATTGTTCAATGAAAAGAGTATACATACATGCAAAATGCCAAGTCAGTGGAAGGAAAGGGGATACAGGCAGTCTCCGGTTATCGGTTAATGGCACTAAAATCAGCGATTTATGGTGCTATAACAGGCCGAGTTTTGGTTATCGGTGCCATAAGGTGCTGATAATAGAGTTATGGAGCCATAACACACCTAACAGAGACACCAATAACTGGTTATCGGCGCCTAGGTTGATGGTGTTTTTTGCTTATCAGCACCCCGCTGAGAACGAAACCCCCTCCAATAATTGGGGACTGCCTGTATAAAGTTAGCTTAACATAAGATCAAACAAGGTTGCTTAACTGATGGCTATCAGTCAAAGAAAAAAAATGACACCCCTTCCTGAGCACAGCCTGTTCTTGTAATGTATTATAGGTAGTACTAAAAATTATTTTTAGTGTCCCTACTGACTTTTGCTTCTTATAAGGGGTAAAACAGCAAATAGTGTCAACATCTTTCTCCTGCTAAAATAAAGGTATATAATTAAACAATTAACCTGGTATAATAAAAACTTGGATAGGCAAAAAACACAG
Source organism: Macrobrachium nipponense (assembly GCF_015104395.2). NCBI lineage: Eukaryota > Metazoa > Arthropoda > Malacostraca > Decapoda > Palaemonidae > Macrobrachium > Macrobrachium nipponense. The sequence goes on from NC_061106.1 coordinate 28,822,202, forward strand.
ACAAACAAAATATGAAGAATGTAGATCAGACAGGTTAAAGGGGACTAAACTGTAACTTTATGATTATTCAGCTTCAGTCACTCTGTGCTGCACTGAAGCTTGAATGTGAAATGACAAATTTTCTAAGACAATTTGTATTTTTCATAGCTACAAACCTGAAGTCTTAACAATAGGATAATTTCTAGTGCCTAGCTGGATCCGGTTAAAAAGCAGATGAAAGCAAGGAATCTTGTGATATCTGGCAATGCATGCGTAGATCAGGTGAAGAGTGGTCAAATGCCGATCATCTACGCCAGTCTTTCCCAACTCAGGATGGCTTAACAAAAACAGGGGCAGCTAGAGGTGGGCAGTATAGCATTAAGACCTCAGGTTTGTAGCTATGAAAAATACAAATTGTCTTAGAAAATTTGTCGTTTGTTCACACGCGAACAAACCCTCGGTCTTAACAATAGGATAGACTCATACTTGGAGGGAGGTATAAGACATCCTAGACCGGCTGGGGGCCTACGTGCCAGTCCACCTTTCAAAATAAATAGTTCTTGGAGGGGGACTGATGCCCGCTGAGAAGCTAGATACACTAATATCTAACCACTCAGAACCTGAGTGACATACAATGATATATGGGATAACCATTGCATAGGGAACCAAAGAGAAACTTTGACTGTCCAACAACAAACCAAGGCACTGGGGTTTGTAGTACTCCCGACTCCTCCTCACCCAGGAGCGGAGCCTATGCTACTAAATAGTGGGTAAGATTTTGTGTACTGCACGACCACACTACCAGTATGACTACCTCACTCACCTGTATCAGACCAGTCCAGCAAATGACGTGTCAATTCTTTAAACCGCCCAAAGGAAGAAGGAAAGGTACAAGAGAAAGAAGGAGGCTAACCAACTCACTCATTCTCTCATCCACACAATCATCTTAGGTAAGATACAAAGGTGCCCCGTTAAGGGCAACTATGAGTTACACAACCTGTTGGGCAGCCACCACAGGACCCAAGGAAAACGTGTCCATAGATCTGTGTGCAACATCCTTAAGATAGAAGGTGAATGTGGACTGGCGTAACCAAGTACCAGCACTCAGCACTCTGCGTACAGCCAAGTTCTTTTTGAAAGCCAGAGAGGGACCAATACCCCTAACGCCATCACCACAGACGTGGTGATGGCTTCCCATATCCAAAAAGAGATAGTACATTCTTAGACACCTCTTTCTTTGTACGGCCTGTACTAACAAAAAGTCTGCGACAGCCTGGTCTAAGGTGCCGAGTCGTTTTAAGATAGCAACGCAGGGCTTGGACAGGGCACAACAAAAGCTCTTGAGCATCATCACCCATAAAGTCAGTCAGTGATGGAATGGAAAATGAAGCGAACCTGTCATCATGCACCGAGGGATTTTGGGTCTTGGCCACGAATCCCGGGACAAATTCAAAGGACACTGACTTCCAACCCCTGGTGTGCTTCACCTCATAACTCAGACCCTGGAGCTCAGGTTCCTATCAGATGAGCGACGCAAGGGCTCATATGGACTCTTAGTCAAGCTCTTAAGCACCAAGGAAACATCCCACGTTGGAGGCTTGAGCTCTCTAGGAGAACTCGACTGCTCAAACCCCTTAACTAGCAAGGAAAGTTCCCAGGAAGAGATGTCGAAACCCTTCAGGCGTAACACCAGTGCCGCCCTGTAGCCTCTAATAGCAAACACGGACAAACGTTTCTCGTCTCTGAGGAAGGTTAAAAAGTCTGCTATTCGCTGAATAGAGGTTGCGAGTGGAGAAAAACCCTGTTTACGACACCATTCACAGTAGATCGCCCATTTGCCTTGGTAAACGGCGGAGGTTGACTTCCTAAGACTGCTGGACATGTGCCTAGCTGATTTCTGAGAAAAGCCTCTCAGAGGAGATAGTTGATAGCCTCCAACCGTGAAAAGACAGGGATTCTACTGACTGGTGGAACCTTTCTGCATGGGGCTGACACAGATGCCGCCAAGGCGGAATCTCCGACAACAACGACAGCAGATCTGGAAACCATTCCCCCTGAGGCCACAGAGGGGCTACCAAAGTCATTCTGAGACCCTGTGAACCCATCAGCCTGTTCAGAACCTGATGGATCAAACAAAACGGAGGGAAGGCATACACCTCCAGGTTGTCCCGGGATGTTGGAATGCATCTTCTGCCAATGCTAAGGGATCTGGGACCACTGAACTGAACACCTCCAGCTTCCTGTTGCAGCGTGTCACGAAAAGGTCCAGCATGGGTCTCCCCCAAATCTGGAAAAGCTTGTCTGCCACCACTTGATGAAGGAACCACTCTGTGCCTAGGATCTGATCCCGGCGACTGAGTTTGTCTGCGACCACGTTCCGTTTCCCTGGGATATACCTGGCTGAGAGCTCTACCAAATTGCTGATTGCCCACTGGTGAAGCTCGACGGTCAAGGTATGTAGTTGCTGAGAAACCAGGCCTCCCTGTTTGTTCATGTAGCTACCACCGTGGTGTTCTCCAACATGAAAACGACAGAGTGACCCTCTACCATCCCCCAAAACTCCTTCAGACCCAGAAAAGCCGCCTTCAACTCCAAGACGTTGATATGCTGCTGCTTGTCCTCTAAACCCCAAACGCCTGAAGCGATGAGGCCGCCTAAGTGCATGCCCCAACCTGCGAGGGAGGCATCCTAGAACAGAAGGAAGTCTGGAGGGAGAGAACGTAGAGGGACGCCCTTCCATAGATTCTGGTCGTCCAACCACCAACGAAGGTCTTCTCTCACTTCCAAAGACAGTGGAACCATAAACAGGGGAGAGTCCCCCGCAGGAGACCAGAATTCCCCAGTCTCCATTGCAGAGACCGAAGATGAAGACGCCCATGAGGGACCAGCTTCTCCAGGGAAGATAGCACTCCCAGAAGAACCTGCCACTGAGGAGCCGACTGATGCGACTTTGGGAGGAAGTTGCACACCACAGCCCGCAACTTCTCCAATCTCTGATCAGACGGGAAAACTCTTGCCACTGTCATATCGATGACCATGCCCAGGTAGAGAATCCTTTGAGTGGGTACGAGGTTCGACTTTTCCTGGTTGACTAATATGCCCAAGTCCAGACAAAACCGAAGAAGACGATCCCTGTCTTGCAGCAGCTTCTCCCTGGAAACTGCCAAGACCAACAAATCGTCGAGGTACCTCAGCAAACGGATCCTCTGAGCATGGGCCCAACTTGACATGAGAGAGAAGACCCTTTGAACACTTGAGGGGCTGTCATTAACCCTAAGCACAAGACTTTGAACTCGAAGATCTTGTCCCCAAGAGAGAAGCAAAGAAACTTCCTGGACGTGGGATGAACAGGGATTTGGAAGTATGCGTCCTTGAAGTCTATCAACAGCATGAAGTCGCCTTCCCTTATGGCTACCAACACTGAGCGCAGGGTCTCCATCTTGAACCGTGTCTTCCTGATGAAGCGATGCAAGGTGGATAAGTCGATCACAGGCCTCCATCCTCCTGACGCCTTGGGCACCAAGAAGATGTGACTGTAAAAACCCCGGGGACGGACGCACTACGTCCACTATCGCATCCTTGTCCAGCATTTTCTGCACTTCCTCCCGAAGAGCCAAGAACTTCAGAGAATCTGGGGGATACGTCTTCCTGAGCTGCGGCTTGTCCGACAGAGGAGGAGAGAAGTCGAATGGCAACAGGTATCCCACCCGAAGGACATCTACCACCACTTCTCCGCCCCGTAGCTCTGCCTCTTGGCCCAATGGCCAGCCAGGCAACCCCCCACCCGTGGCGCAGGAGAGGGAGAGGCGCCCAACCTACCGACGGCCCCTTTGACCTCTGCCCCTGGGGCCTCTTCTTGGTTTAAAGGAACGAGAGCGAAAGGGGCGTTGATCGTGAGACTTGGGCTGTGTCGAACGGGAAGGTCCTGGCAAACTCGAGGTCCTCGATGGCCTACCAGGCGACGATCTCCTCAACTGCTGCTGGACCGGGAGTGGGGGAGGGGCCGGACGTCTCCAAGGGCGGGACTCTGATTTAGACACGGCTTGGTGCACCAGTCGGTCCTTGGTGTCAGCCTGGCGTCAGTCTATCACATTTTTGAGTTCTGTCTGTGGAAACAAGAAATGCGACTCCAACAGATCTCCGTTCCTCAAGGCAAGTAAAGACTCGGTGTCGAGCGACCTCTCCATCCTAGACAAAGCTGCGTCCCTCCTAACCAGAAGAAAATTAGCCCATAAATTGGCACTGAGGTGAGCCAAATAAGAAAACGCCTTGCCTACGGACTGCAAAAGACTGGCAAGCGAGGCAGCACTCACCAACCCTTCAGGGAACCTGTCAGAAGCTATCTTGGCAATCACCACAGACCAGAGGTCCAGCCAAGAAACCGTCAGCAACATGGAGGCCGCCGTAGATTCCAAAGCTAAGACGTCTTGCAGAGACAAGGATGGAGCCACTGACCTCACCTGTTCCAAAGTCAAACCTGGCTTCAGGCGAATGACGTCTGGGTTAAGGTGGCGTGATAACAAAACGCAGAGCTCGTAACATAGTACTACCTATGTCTTGTGAGAGGAGGGGGTAATAGTTTGGTAGAGCCTCTAGAGCGAAGTGAACCATCCCGGTCAGAAACAGAGGCGTTAACCTTCTGCAAGACCGATTGAACGTGCCCCGACAACGGCAGCTGAAGAGATGATTTGGGGTCCTGAGTAGCTCCCACCATGACTTCCACGCAAGAAAGAATGTAAGATGACTGAGCCTGAGTCCTAATTTCCAAATTGTTGAACCCACGAATGAGACCAACAACTTCCGAAAAGGAAGACAGAAACTCCTGTGTGTCCTCCTCCTCCTGCTCTGGCACCGGCGACCGACGACGAGAAGGATGTGTAGGCTCTTCTAACGCGCCTTCTTCACCAAAATTCACAGAAGGGTTAGTACCCAGACAGTCTGAAACCCCTACTAACCTATCTGGGCTGGGTCCAAGTGTCAGCCTCTGAGACAGACCCACTGTAACACTAGGCACATCACTTACCTCAACAGGTGACTCCAGACGTCCATGAACAGACACGGGCGTGGCGACCGTACATACGTGAGATGGGGGGGAAACTCGAGCACTCGAGATTGAAGGAGAATCCCTTATAGTGGAAGTCTTGGAAGCACCAGTTAGAGAGGCAGGCAAACATTCCAGCTGCATCACCTCCGTGCTCACTACCTTCGACCTCTTGACAGGCGCCTTCAGATATTTACAGCGACGAATAAGCCTTGGAGAAGAAGGAACACTACCATCACGTGCACGGACAGGGAAGGTTGCAACACGCTCGCGATGTACAAGGACGGAAGGGGGGGATTGCACGTACGAGATTCGGTGGCGAAGCAACCCCTGCAGAACACAAATCACTAACACTGCTCGAAACCACAGCACTCTCAGGAACATGTCCGCGCTGTTCCTCCCTCGACAGCGAAGGAAGGGCAAAGTCCTTAGCCTTCCAACGCTAATACGAGGCATAGAGGGGGAAGAGGGAGAGGAAGACACCACTAGCTTCATATGTGCACTCTTCTCGGAAGGCGGGGATGAAGCAACACGTTTCCTACCAGTCCTCCCAACCGATAAGGCAGCCAACTTCACATCCAATACCAAGACCAGCCACTGAAGCACTGCCTGGCATATGACCTCGGACTGATGTGGCAGAGAAGGCTCCGAAGACAAGGAAGGGAGATGTTTCGAACTGGGAGGCAGTGATGACGTCGCGGATAAGTGTGGCGGATCAGAGGAGGCGACTGGGAGATACGTCATCGATGAGAGTGACGTCACAAGCGGTGGTGACGTCACGGCTTCCCCTCTGTGCAAGGGGGAAAGAGACGCCACTGGCAGAGGAATACACGAAGATGAACCCCGTGACGTCATCAACGGGGCTGACGCCACAGCGTCACTCCGATACAAAGCGACGCCAGACACCGGCGGAGCAATACAATATGGCCGACTGCCCCCACCCACGGAGATGAGGCCGGGAGGAAGGGAGTGTGCAAGCCTCCACAAAATGCGCTAGCAACCCCCCCAAGGACAGGGTACCCCCTAGCCCAAGCGTCTTCCAAATCATCGCCATTTTGGACGCCACCGACTCTGGAAGAGAAGAGAATGATGAAAAAACCTCACCCTTCTCGGGAACCGAAAAAGCTCCCGAGGAAGAGGGGGCTACATTACAAAAAATACCCTGGCGACCTCCCGATACTTCCATCGACGAATCAATGGAAGTAAAGGAAGGAGATGCAGGGACAACGCTACTATAGGGGTAGACTACTGCGGAAGACGAAACATCGGGAATAGGAGCAAAGCCCTCCCAAGTAGGAAGAGTGGAGACTCTCCGATGTTTCCTCTTACCATAAAACTTCCTCCACTGCTCCTTAGGCCATGCCCGGCATTCCGCACAAGGATTCGTAATCGTACAAAAATTTGAACGGCACCTACTGCATGTGATGTGAGGATCTGTCTCTGACAAAGCCAAAAAACGAGAACACGGGAACCCAGGAACTCCAGGGAACACATGCTGACGTCGAGAAGGAGCAGAAGAAGCCATAATACCAAGTAAAAACACACCCACACACACACACACTAAAGAAAACGAAACGGGCAAAGAACCGGGAAAAGGCCAAGAGAGGAAAAAATCCAACTCTCGTCCAGGCGGTTAAGAAAAGACTGGCATAGATGATCGGCATTTGACCACTCTTCACCCGATCTACGCATGCGTTGCCAGATATCACAAGATTCCTTGCTTTCATCTGCTTTTTAACCGGATAGGCGCTAGAAATTATCCTACTGTTAAGACCGAGGGTTTGTCCGCGTATGAACAATAGGATATCTTTATGACATCCTAATTCCATCACTATTGTAGGGTGCTATCTGGTGAATGAAATAATCTCCTAACCAAAAATGTGAATCTAATTGCTTTCCCTCTACATTAATGATTGAGTAGCCAATATCAATTACCTCCAAAGACAATTTTGCAATTTTTTCTTTCATTGTATCAATAACTTTCTTGTAACTGTTGTGTTCTCGGTCAAATGTCATCTTCATCTCATCCATCTTCCTCTCTTCTAATTTTCTAGATTCCTGAAAAAAATCACACCAGTAATTAGTAAACTGCATATAATGGGTGGCAAAGGTATTTGATACTGGAAAAACATTTAGTTTAAAAAGAAAAAATAATTTTATATATAAACCCTCGTTGATAATTGTCTTATGTGAGTCTTCATGAATCCCTGACAATCATTCCAAGATAAAATTAGAAAATCATCAGCTGGCTAACTGACAGCAGGCCATGTTCATAACTGTATTTTTACTCTCGTAAGGACATTACATACACCTCATTCATTCTGTATTAGGCTTCAAGAAGAAAGATATGGTTAGGTGAGACAATGTATAAATGAAGGGTTTGTACACAGAAAAAAATTATTTTAAAAAATTGCATTTGTCTTCTATACAAACCCATCACCTATAACTGACAGAATCACAATACGTAATATAAAGAGGGAGGATTGAGCTGCAGAAGAAAAGAAACACCAGCTCATTGGAATGACAGATCTGACTGAGAACTCATAGGACAAGATTAGTAAAGGACCCAATACTCTGAATGGCATAGTAATAACTTAAGAGGTCAAGAACCTTGGCATGTTGTCAAATAAGATGCCAATACATATTAAACAAATATAGTTATAGAAGGAAGAGGAGAGGCCAGTCACTCTCGAATCCTTCTCACCTCTAGAACCCCAAACTTTAGGCAAGAAAACACAACCTGTTACATCCACCACAGGTTGAAGGAAGAAAGGTTCCAAGAACTTGTGGGCAAAGACCTGAAAGAAGAAAGACATAAATGTGGTCCTGACGAGACTACGTCTATGTCTATGTTTCAGTCTGACATATTCTTCAGAATGCGAGGAAAGGACTAAGTTACTGGTACCTTGTGCTCTTGGGGAAAGCACACAGGTGACGTCGTAGCTAGCTGCAGAGAACCTCCTGATCTCGCAAAGCCAAGAGATAGATGTGTCCTTCGACATTTCTCCCTTGGCGAGTCAGTGCTGGAGAAAGGTTATTGACATCCATGT